>NW_007261262.1:0-14389 GCF_000164805.1 Carlito syrichta
TACAGGTGCGCGCTTCAACGCCTGGCTAATTTTTTTTGATTTATTGTAGATGTGAGGTCTCTCCAAGTTGCCCAGGCCGGTCTCAAATCCGCGGGCTCAAGCAATTCACTCACCTCGGCCTCCCAAAGCGTGGGATTACAGGTTGAGTCACCGAGACCGGCCATCCTTTGCTTTTTTCTGATGAAGTATGTCATGGAAGTGCTTTACAATTTCCTGCACATAATACACCTGAACAGTGAGTCTGAATGATTTTGCACTGGGTGTTTTCTCATCAGAAACTAACTGAGTAGGCAACCCCTCCGGGTACCCTCCCACAGTGGGAGTTTTTCTGTCCTCTCAACAAATCCTGCTTTCTCAAAATAAAAAAGAAAGAAAGAAAGAAAAAGAAACTGAGTAAATCTTAACTGGGTCCAAAGATTCCAAGCCAAAGTCAGTCCTGATCTTACAAAAGGAAGTCTTGGAGGCCCAGCTTGTTCTTCCAGGTGAGCTCCCTGCAGGTGCACCCATCTGTTTATGGCAGTCATAGAAGGAGCCCGTTATGGTGAGAAAAGCTTCCGAGCCTCGAATGCTGTGAGTCTGCTGGGAGATGCTGGCAGAAGTGGGTAGAAATAAAGTATGTGTTGCTCTTTTTGAAGGTGTAATTGCTACTGCACTGGAACTGTTTCTAGACATTGTCACATAAAATCAATTTGAGTTTGGATTAAAATAACTTTATGATAAATATGTAGTGCAGAAGCATGGAAACCCAATATAGGATTTTCTAGCATCTCAAAGTTTAGGCGTAAATGGGTTTTCTTTCGTGAGAAGAAAAAAAAGACCAGAAAGAGTGTGGAGGGGAGGACAGGTTGGCCGATGGCACCAGCAGATCCTGGGTCACAGAATATCTCACTCTGAAGTCAATGTGTTTTTTGGTGGGGCATAAAGAGGGGTGTGTGTTGGCTCAGGCTGAGGGTGGGTTAGAGTTAAGGGATATGGGAGAGCCAGGCTTGGTGGCTCAGCCTGTAATCCCATACCTTTGGGAGGGTGAGGTGAGTGGATTGCCTGATCCCGTGTGTTCAAGACCCACCTGGGCAACTTGGTGAGACCTCATTTCTACAATAAATCAAAAACTAGCCGGGCGTTGTAGGGTGTACCTGTAGTTCCAGCTCTTTGGAAGGCTGAGGTGGAAAGATTTCCAGAGCCCAGCAGGTTGAGCCTGTGGTGGCCGGGAATGGCCACTACATTCCAGTCTGGGAGACACAGTGAGACTCCAACTCCAAAAAAAAAAGGGGGGGATATGGGAGGAGGAAAACTTAAGCAAAGCTTGGTTTGCATGAGTTTGTTCAGACCACTGATGACAAAAGTATTCATGTCTTTGTGAGGCAGAAAATGAAAAATTGCCGTGTTTTGTGACTGACTTTGAGATAGAAGAAAGAAGGGAACATCACTTTAGTCCTAATGGAAAGAGGGATTCTTTGTAGCAAGCTGCTTAATTAGAACAAGAATGATGGAGTATCTTCTATCAGAAGTATTTGCCAGAATTCCTTTCCCACCCATGTCCCCTTCCACTGTGCCTTGCCTCACACTTCTCTTTCATTGGCTGTTTCTGAGTGGTGTCCTTTATAATAAACTGGGCAACACAAGTGAAATGCTTTGTTGAGTTCAGTGAGTATTGTATCAAATTATTGGGCTGTAGGAGGAATTTTGGGATCCCCTGACTTATAGGCAGTTGCTCAGAAGGAAAGAGAGCCCCTGGGTTTTCCAACAGTCATCTGCAGTGAGGGCAATGTTGTGGGATTGAGCCCTGAACTTGGGGGTTTGTGCTCTTTGTGGTGACAGTTAAATTTTTGGAGAAACAATTAGTATTGCAGACTGACTGGTGTCCAGCAAACTTTGTACAGTTGGAGTTAGAAAAAAGACATCACAGGTCAGAATTTTAAACTACCTCTGGTGAGTGTTGGTTTCCTGTTGAGTATTGAGGTCCTGGAGGATGGAGAAATTCCACGCCATAAGGAGGGGACAGTAGAGTATGTGTGGAGGTCCCAGAATTAAATTCCCAGATAAGTAGATTTCCCACAGTCACTACCTGGGAGTGAGCCCTCCAGGCTGCATCTCACAGCAAGCCCCAAGCCTGGGAACATAGAGCCACTGATTATGAGTTGGAGTCTCACTCTATTTCCCAGGCTGGAGTGCAGTGGCATACTCAATGAAAGGGAAGACCGAGAGTAGAAGCCATTTTTCATCTTGTTCTTAAACCCTGACACAATGATGAGAAAGTAGAAGCTATGCTTTTGGAGAAATGCACACTTTAGGTAAAGTTAACTTTACCAACTTTATCTTTCCAGAAACAGATGTCCTGTTGCCAGGTATCAGTGGTAACTCATAGCGGTAATCAAGCTTACCTAGAGTAAAGGGGATTGACAAGACTTAGGACATCATGCACTGGGCAAGGACTGTAAAATCATCACACTTGTAATTACAAAAGGTATAACTGCTCAGAGGGAAAGCAGGTGGGGTTCGATATTCCAGGATATTGGGCACTATCTACAGGGAAGCCAAGGATCCCCCGAACCTGGGCTCAGGTGATCCTTCTTCCTCAGCCTTCCAAGTAGCTGGAACTGCAGGCACACCACCACACCCAGCAAATTTTCTGATTACTTGTAGAGATGAGGCCTCACCAAGTTACCCAGGTTCGCCTCAAATTGTGGACTCAGGCAATCCTCTCACCTTGCCTTCCCAAAGTGCTGAGATTATAGGCATGAGTCACCACACCTGGCCTAAAAGCAGGGGTTTTTTGCAGCACTTAGAGGCTGACATGCCTGTCCTAGGAAGTGGGACAGGAGAAGCATGAGGTGGCAGGACTTGTGGGGCATTGCCTAGACTGCAGCAGTCATGAGCATGCCACTGCACTCCAATGTGGGTGACAGCGATACTGAGAAAAATAAAAAAAGACACAGAAGCAACAGTGCCAGAAAACAATTCAGCCTTACACAAGCTGTCACAAGGGTTCTGATTACAGATTGCTTTTCAAATCTTTTATAACGAACTTTTCTACTATGGGGCACTAAAACTAAAGCTTACAGTAGAAGGAGAATTGGTGCCATATAGAAACATTTTTAGAAAAATGAATGTGTAACAACTTTTTTTTTTTCGAGCTGTAGTATCACTCTGTCACCCAGGCTGGAGGGAAGTGGAACACTCCTGGCCACCCCAAACTCAACCTGCTGGGTTCAGGTGATCCTTCCACCTCAGCTTTCCAAGTAACTAGAACTACAGGCATGCACCACTATGACCAACTATATTTTTAAAAGAATTATTGTAGAGGCGAGGTCTCAGCAAATTGCCAGGGCTGGGTTCGAACCTGTAGGCTCAGGCAATCCTCTTAACTCGTGCTTTCAAAGTGCTGGGATTATAGTCATGAGCCACTGTGTCTGACCTCAGACAGATATTAAGATGTGTTTCAGTGAAACTGCATGAAGTGTTCAGCATCTCCTGCCTCCCCCCAACTATTCAGCCTCTGTAACCCAAGACAGCAAGACCAGGCTCCCCTGTTCCATCACATTCTCAGATTCTCATGGTGAATATGGCCAGGATGAAAAACTATAGGATGACCCATTTTCATTAAATGAATTGTAAAGATATATTTTCTTCATGTTTTTCTATTTTTTTCTCTTGAATTTAGTGGGTACGCCTGCAGGTTTGTTACATGGGTATATCGAGTAATGGTGAGATTTAAGCTTCTGTTAAACCCATCACCCAAACACAGAAGATGGTGTCCAATAAGCAGTTTTTCTATGCTTGAATCCCTCCTTTCCCCTTCATCAGTCCCCAGTGTTTGCCATTTTCATCTTGAAGTCTGCGTGTACCCAGTATTTAGTCCTCAATTATATGTGATAACACTCAGTATTTGGTTTTATTTTTCTGAGCTAATTTGTTAAGATAATTATAAAAATACAATTTGTAATACACATAAAGCATAAAGTATGAGAGTGGACTGTTTATAGAATCCACATGTAGAATCAATGCCATTACATCACTCTGGGTGTCTTCGGTCTCTTACATAAAGCCACCAACTGACTCTAAGAGAAATATTTGTATCTAATTATGAAATATTTATTACACACCAAAAACTTCTTGTTTGATATTCAGAAGAAAACAGAAGTCAAAGCAACCTCTTAACTTATAAAATCATCCTATTTATCACCTGAACAAATTGGACCAGTAAAATAAACAAAATCAACTATGTTAATTATACAAAGTTAAAGGAATGATACCACAAAAATGTCTTCAATATTATTCTCCACTTGAGAACAAACATAAGGAAAATACTCCTTGAAATGTAAGTAGACCAGCCTCGGTGACTCAGCCTGTAATCCCAGCACTTTGGGAGGCTGAGGCAAGTGGATTGCCTGAGACCATGGGTTCAAGACCAGCCCTAGCAATTTTGCAAGAACTGGTCCCCACAATGAATCAAAAAATAGCCGGGAATGATAGCGGATGCCTGTTGTTCCACCGACATGGACTGAGGTCTGAGCCCAGTGGGTCTACACTGGCCATGAGTATGCCACTGCACTTCATCCTGGGTAATGGAGTGAGACTCCAACTCAAAAAAAAAAAAAAAGAAAAAAAAAACACAACTGAATACACTTACTATGAATGACATCGTCATTGTGCTTAAATTTCAGCTAAAAAAATTCTTGAAATTTCTAAGTAGGCTAAATAATAAACACTGTTTGAACCTGTATCAATGTATGGCCTTGTGGACTGGGTGGGACACCCTGAACACTCCCAGACCCAGAGACCACCCTTGACATGTCACTGATGAGAAGCAGTAGTGTGACGAACATTTTCCTGCCTAGGCCTTTCTGTATCATGGTCTCCTGGGCACAGCTGGACTGCATGAGTGGCCAGAAAGGACCCAGCACTGATTAGTCAGTGGTGCCCAGGGTTGGAGCAAGGTGAAGGAACTGACCTTTCACAGGGCACCCTTTCAGCCTGGCTCCCACCAGTGTGCCTACAGCACCTCCTGAAGCTGTCCCTGTTTGGTCTGCAACAGTTCTTTCAGGACAGGCTATCCTGGGCCTAGTCCCTGGAGCATGACATGGTGCTGAGGCACCTTCTGGTCTCCAGGGCTCAGCTGAGAAGGATACAGTGTGATCTGTCCCTGAGGTTGAGTCCAGCACCAAATCAACTCCCAAGTCACCCTCTGGGGTAATAAAAAAGGGAGAACACAGGCCCCATTATCTCATTTCTGTGAGTGTTTCTCCTCATCCTCTACTCTAAGATGCTTTTGAAAACAGGCCTACATGGGCCCCAGGGCAAGTGCTGACCTTGGGATTACTGAACACGCCTCAGAGACAGGCCAATGGATGATGGCTAGACCCCCCACCCAGCCCCTGTGCCATACCTTCCTGCACCAGCTTTTGAAGGTACCTGAAGGAATCCAGAGAGATCACAGCCCTACGTGTGAGTGGATACCAACAGTCCCAGGAAGCAACAGGAAATTCTTCCATCCTAAGCACCTTCATCCCAAGAGTGGCAGGACAACTTACCCTGAACAAGGGAGTAGAGAAAATTAATGTCCCAGATCCAGACAGAATTTGGGAGAGAGCCAGTTGGGACCACAGTCCAGACCCAGTTGTGTGGCAGTATTCAGTCCTTCTACTTTGTGGAGTGACAGCCCCAGAAGGCAGGGGGCCCAGTGCCTGGAAGCATGTACCCTGCAGTGGAGACAAGTTTCATGTTAGGGTGGCAAAGCAACTTGGGTGATAGCGAAAGCCTCTCCCACCTTCGTTCTTTTCCAGGTCTGAAGGTGAGGTGAGGTAGAGTAGCCCTGTGATGAGGGCATGAGGCAGGGAGCCCAAAGTCAATCCAAATCTTAGGGAGACATCACAGGAGAAGCCTGAGGTGTCCTAATGGCAACCATGTTCCAGGCTGCACACACCCTTATCTCTGGGATCAGGTTCCTGCATGGGTGTCTTTAATGTTAGAACAGGGATGCCACACAGAAAATATGAGAACCTCAGGGACCAGGGTCCATGACGTCCAACCCAGTGAGAGCCAGATAAGTTCAGTGGAGAAACTGATCTAGTCTCTAGGCATCCACCAACTTGGAGACTCTCTCCAAGATAGATAGCCTGGGTCTCTCCAACCCACCATCTCAGCTCTAGACAACCATGGAGCTGGCTGGACACAGTTGTTCACACCTATAATCCCAGCATTTTGGAATGCTGCGGTGAGTGGACTACCTGAGCCCATGCACTGAAGACCAGTCTTGGCCATTTGGCAAGGCCTCATATCTACAATAAATGAGAAATTAGGCCAGGTACAGTGGCTGAGACCCATAATCCCAGCACTTTGGAAAGCCAGAGGTGAGAGGATTGCCTGAGTACACAGGTTTGAGATGAGGCTGGACAACTTGGTAAAATCTCATCTCTACAATAAATCAAAAAATTAGGCCAGGCTCGGTGGCTCAGCGTGTAATCCCAGCACTTTGGGAGGCAGAGGTGAGTGGATTATTTGAGCCCACGGATTCAAGACCCATCTGGGCCACTTGGTGAGACCTTATCTCTACAATGAACCAAAAATTAGTCAGGCGTGGTAGTGTGTACCTGTAGTTCCAGCTACTTGGAAGGCTGAGGCAGAAGGATGGCCGGAGCCCAGCAGGTCGAGGCTGCAATGGCCGGGAGCAGCCACTGCACTCCAGTCTGGGTGACAGAGTGAGACTCCAACTCAAAAAAAGAAAAAGAAACAAAAAAAAAAAGAAAAACATTAGCTGGGCTTGGTTGCATGTGCCTGTAGTTCCTGCTACTAGGAATGCTGAGGTGAAAGGATTGCCTAAGCCCAGTAGTTGGAGGCAGTGATGGCCGGGAGCATGCCACTGTCTATAGCCTGGTAGACTCCGATGAGAGAGAGAGAGAGAGAGAAAGAAAGAAAGAAAGAAAAAGAAAGAACAAAAGAGAAAGGAAGGAAGGAAGGAAGGAAGGAAGGAAGGAAGGAAGGAAGGAAGAAAGAAAGAAAGAAAGAAAGAAAGAAAGAAAGAAAGAAAGAAAGAAAGAAAGAAGAAAGAACTGTCATGGTGGCATGTGCCTGTTACCTGGAAGGCTGAAGTAGAAGCATCACCTAGTCCAACAGGTTAAGGTTGTGGTTGCCATGAATGCTACTGCACTCCAACCTGGGTGACAGAGTAAGATTCCAACTAAAAAAAAATGTGGCAGCACCCTTTAATTAGTAGCCATCCTCACCCAATGTCATCTGACTGGACTGATTCCCAAACTGAGGCAGACCTGCATATAGGAGCTTCCATTGATTGCAGGGAAACAGGTTGCTTTCCAGGGGCATGGAGGCTCAGGTTTGGCCAGAATACCCCTGTCTCAGAACAGACCGTGGCTGTTTGATGATTTATTGTTTGAAATTTGGTCCTAAAGCTCCCCATGCATCTGGAGATCAGGAGTCAATGGTTTTCATTGCACAGCTTTGAACAAGGATGCTGGGCTCCTGTCTTATCCTAGGTTCCCTGTGAGATTAGGAACACAGGACAACCTCGTCTTGTATCCCACTGGGCCTCCAACACCAGGGCCTGCCCAGTCCCCAGTAAATGCTGAGATATTCCCCTCCCTTACGGTGATACCTACATATTAACTTTCTTATGAGAAAGTAACCCACATGGCCCCCAAAAATTCAGGGCAGCACCCAGCAAAGTGCCCCAAAGCTCCACATAACTCCTCAGCCCTATGAAATTAGTGTCAACAAGGAAGCTGGACAATGGAAGCCTTGGGACGGGAGGGTGAGTATGGCATTGTCAAAGCCTCAGCCAGCTGGGCTCGGTGGCTCAGCCTGTAATACCGCGCCTTTGGGAGGCTGAGGTGAGTGGATTGCCCGAGCCCGCGGGTTTGAGACCCGCCTGGGCAGGCAAGATCTCATCTCTACAATAAGATCAAAAAATCAGCCGGGCGTGGTAGTGCGCGCCTGTAATTCTGGCTCCTTGATGGCTGGGGTGGAAGGATTGCTGGAGCCCAGCAGGTCAAGTCTGCGGTGGCTGGGAGCAGCCACTGCACTCCAGTCTGGGTGAAAGAGTGAGACTCCAACTCAAAAAAAAAAAAAAAACACACCTCAGCCAGTCAGCAGCATGTCTTGTTCCTCATGCTGGCCAATCTGTGTGACAGTGCCTTCCTTAAAGGGTACAACTCTTACACCAGGGGCCCAATTTGGCCTCACCTGACCTCTGGGAGAGCATTTGTCCTAGGGATTTCTAGGATGATCATACAGTGAACATGTGGCCCTGACCAAAACTAGGATTTTGCCCAAGGCAGGGTAAGAACCCTAGGCATAGTGTGTGGGTTCCTGAGGCCCACTCATGTCCAGCTGGGCCAGACCGGTAATGTCACCAGGCTTGAAAAGCAACCTGTTACCTCGACTAGAGTGGGCAGAAACCCAAATACCAGCCATCAACCATATCCACTCAAGGAGGCAATGATGGCTGAACTTCCATGTCCTGAGTGGCCATTACTTGACCAACAATGAAGCAGAAGTCAGAGGCCAACAAGATGGTACTCTGGTATGATTTCAAGGTACAATACTTGCTGTAGATTATAGGAATGATGAAAATTGATGAAGTGATGTCCCAGGAGGCCACGTCCCTAGGTCTGCCATACTTGGTGGGTTCCTTTCAAGGCAAGAAATAGGAAATGTGGCCTCATTTTGTGCAAGGATGCTCCAAGGTGGGGATCAGAGCTGCATAAGGTAGAAAAGCTCCTGGATATGCAGGAATAGGCCTTAGCTGGATCCCACAGTCTGTAGTCTATCCCCTTTTATTGATCTGACTGCTTGGGATTCTCTTTTTATGTTTTTTTGTTTGTTTGTTTGTTTGTGTTTTAGTTGGAGTCTCATTCAACTCATTCAGTTGCCATGGCTGGAGTGGAGCTCATGGCCACCCCAGAATCAACCTGCTGGGCTCCGTTGATCCTTCTGCTTCAGCCTTCCTAGTAGACAGAACTACAGATGAGCACTATGATGCCTAGTTATTGTTTGAAATAATTCTTGTAGAGATGATGTCTTTCCAAATTGACTGGGCTCGTCTCACATCCATGGGCTCTGGCAGGATTCTCCATTTTTTTTTTGAATCTGCAGGTACTGAGAATCAACCAGTTCCTTTTCTTATCTCATTTTGCTTTCAGGAGAAAAAAAATCCTTCTATCAAATGAATTCTCAGCAACGCCTTCAGCAGCCTGCTCTGAGGACAAACGCAGTGCTGTCTTTGTACAACAGAGCGTGTCCAGTCTCTCCAAACTCATAGAGATGAGTTCTTACAATAGTGCACATCCAGATTTCTCCTAATGGATGGACATGATTTGTTAGATCTGGCTCATTAATGGCATCACCAGATCACAAACATTGTCCTTTGGGGGTTATAGAGAATATATCATTGAGTGCCTGTTTCAGAAGCTCATCTGCTCTAGAGACATTGAGTACATAACATGAATCTTTAATTTTTTTTTTTTGAGTTGGAGTCTCCCTCTGTCCCCCAGCTGGAGTACAGTGGCACACTCCTGGCCACTGCAGCCTCGAACTCCTGGTCTCAGGCGATCCTTTATCCGCAGCCTTCCAAGTAGCCGGAACTATATTCACGCATGGCCACACTTGGTTAATTTTTTTGATTCATTGTAGAGATGAGGTCTTGCCAAGTTGCCCTGGCTGGGTTTGAGGCCTCAGCTCAGGCAATCCACTAGTCTCGGCCTCTAAAAGTGCTGGGACTACACCAAGCCTGGCCTAGAGTCTTTAATATTGTGATACTCAAGGAGATCATCCGAGTTCGTGGACTTCTCGCATTTGTGTATTCTCTTTTCTCTTACACTCGCCCTCTTTTTTAAAAAGCAGGATTTATTGAGGTTAAAAACCTCCCACAGTTGGAGAGGACTCGAAGGATTTAACAAACTCTCTCTCTCTCTCTCTCTCTCTCTCTCTCTTTTTTTTTTTAATTTGAGTTGGAGTCTCACTCAGTCACCCAGACTGGAGTGCAGTGGCCGCTCTCGACCACCACAGCCTCGACCTGCTGGGCTCCGGTGATCCTTCCGCCTCAGACTTCCAAGTAGCTGGAACTACAGGTGCGTGCTACCACGCCCGGCTAATTTTTGATTTATTGTAGAGATGAGGTCTCGCTAAGTTGCTCTGGCAGGTCTCGAAACTGCGGGCTCAGGCAATTCACTCACCTCGGCCTCCCAAAGCGTGGGATTACAGGCTGAGCCACCGAACCTAGCCAAACCCACTCCTTTTATCCAGGAGCATTGGGGGGCTTATTTCTTTTCTATGTATTTATTTATTTATTCATAGATTTATTCCTTTTTAGTTTTTACTCATCTTTCAGGGGGCTTGTTTCTTTGGTACTTGGGTGTGGCAATGGCCAGTTTGTCCAACATGTCACTGGTGGATGTGGATTGCCCCAGCAGGGCAAAAAACGTGGACTCCCCTTGAAACTACTCACAGGGTACATTGAAGTGTTTTTCTGCCTCAGACTGGGCTGGGGTCCACCAGCCCTCATTCTATACCACATTTCCCAGGATGCTTTGAGAACCACAGCACATCCTGCTCCTCCTCCCAACTTCCGGTGCAGGGAGGAAACTAAACCTCAAAATGCTACAAGCAAAAAACGTGCTTTTCTTATTCTTGCCTCCTCCAGTCCCATTGGATCTCATCTACTGTCATTCAAGATCAGAAGGGTGGTGGCCTGTAGCCTCATCCAATCAGCGAATGTAAGTTCTGAAATTGCCCAATCAGAAAGGACCACAGAGTGAGGGCCGAGTTCTGACCGGGCCTTTTGTTTTCTGGGCCTGCGGAAGTGCCGCATCATCTCGTAAAGTGCCTTCGTGTCTTGATTCTTCCCCTTTCTCCCTGTGAAATGCAGGTCCAGGGAGTCAGTAAGGAAGATCCTGGGACACCCAGAAGCAGGAGATGGTGAGTATGGGTGTGGGTGCGAGACCGAGAGGCAGGATGGACACGGATGACTCGGTTGTGGCAGATTGGCCTCCCCCTCAATTCTGATCCTGGACCTGTGCCCGCCAGCGGCTCTGCCCCGGTCCCGTCTTCACAGGGTGGGTCTGGCTCGGTCCCCAGGGTCTTGTCCCCATGGCGATCCCTCCCTACTGGTGATTTCTCCAGAAAAACCCATGCTGCGTATATGTGTGACCCAGGAGTGTCATGGGGGGTTCTGACCGGCATGGGGGCCCCTGGGGAAGGGGCTGTGGTCCTGGCCCTGTCCCTCTCTCCTCCTAGAAGGTAAACGGATGCTTCAGCACAGTGTTAAGGAGTTCCCATGGGCCAAGAGCTGCTCGTGAATCCCTAAGTCCCAGTCAGGGCTTGTGGTCTTGGGTCTCCTGAGGTCCTGGGGTAAAAGGCTTGGAGAAGAAGCAGGGGGAAGCCGGCCACAGGCTGGTGCCGGTGGGGGACAACCCCACAGTCGCCTGATCTGGAATATCTAAGTGGAAATCCCTAGACCAAGTCATCAGGGTTGTTAGAGTACTGGACAGGATAAGAGAAAATGGATGGAGCAAGGGGCGCAGCTCCGCCAGGCCTGGCAAGCCGGAGGTGCGCGCTTGAACCCCAGAGATCCGAGTAAATTGCAAAGAATTGCAACACACAGAGGTGAGAGAAGAAAAGATTTATTTAAGAAAACAAGATTTATTCACTCTCCACAGACAGGGAGTGTGCCTACACTCTAGGTGAGTGTGGACTTCTAGCGCCCATAGTCCTCACTTAAATCCTTTTCTTGGAGAGGTTGCACGTGACTGCCATGACTTTCTAGTTGACCACCTGTGGATGTCTTGAAGAGACAGGGAGTGTGCCTACACTCTAGGTGAGTGTGGACTTGTAGCCCCCATAGTCCTCGCTTAAATCCTTTTCTTGGAGGGGTTGCACGTGACTGCCCTGTGACACTGAGACCCATTCATGTCTGTCTATATTATCATAGCCACTATGAGAGCCCTCAGATAACTGGAAGTCTTTTTCTGAAAAGACAAATTTGGTAAAGTTAATTATACCTGAAGTGTGCATTTCTGCAAAAGCATAGCTTCTACTTTCTCATTATTGGGTCAGGGTTTCAGAACAAGATAAAAAATGACTTCCCACTCTCGGTCTGTCCTTTCAAGGATCATTGGCAGTTTGTCACCAGGTCCAAACATGGTTCTGCCTGGTTGGACAGCCAACGTCAAGACAAGGGGTTGGAACAGGAGCTGTGGCTTTATTTAGAGGACCATTAAAACTGAGAAGCTGAGGGGCCAAGTCTCCTCTTGGGTTTTGTGTACTTTTTGGGGTTTTAGTCCAGGTCAGTGGTGAGGGAGAGAGAGGGGAGAGGATTGCTTGAACACAGAAAGCTGAGGCTAACCTGGACAACATAGCACATCCATGTAGCTATAAAAGCTGATAAAATTTAGCCAAGAGTGGTCTTGCATGCCTGTAGTTTCAGATTCTTGGGAGCCTGAGAAGGGAGAATCTGTTGAGCTCAGGAGGTCAAGATGGTGATAAGATCTGTGGAGACACTTCCTGCCTGCCTGGGTTACGGAGTGATACTCAGACTCATAAAATACCTGTAATTTGCTGGGCTCGGTGGCTTAGCCTGTAATCCCACAGTTTGGGAGACTGAGGTGAGTTAATTGCCTGAGCCTGCGGGTTCGAGACTCACTTGGGCAACTTGGCAAGACCTCATCTCTACAATAAATGAAAAATTAGCTGGGCATGGTAGCACATGCCTGTAGTTCCAGCAACTTGGAAGGTTGAGTGGAAGGATCACTGGAGCCCAGAAGATTGAGGCTGTAGTGGTCGGGAGTGTGCCACTGGGCTTTAGTCTTGGCGACAGTGTGAGACTCGAACTAAAAAAAAATACATGTAATTTAATTTTTAAAATATAAAGGCATATCTTCAACTTGTCGATATGACTTGTCCAGATAATCTCATCTGACGAGAAATGCCAGAGGCAGTTGTGGCAAAAATGGCTGGTTCTCAGGTAAATGTGTTCCAGGTCAGGGACTGTGTCTCTTTTCCTACTGGAATGTCATGATTTCAGAGCATGAAAACCTTGACTGATGCTCATCTCTTTTTTTTTTTTTAAGTTGGAGTCTCACTCTGTCACCCAAGCTAGAGAGCAGTACCATCCTCCATCCCCCGTAGCCTCGACCTGCTGTGCTCAGGTGATCCTTCCATTTCAGCCTTTCAAATAGCTGGAACAGCAAGCATACACACCACCATGCTCAGGTAACTTTTTGATTCATTGTAGAGAAGCAGTCATGTCAAGTTGTCCAAGCTGTTCTCAAACTTATGGGCTTAGACAATCCTGTCACCTTTTTTCCCCAATGTTTTGGGATTATACTCATGAGCCACCATGTCCGGCCTTCATATATATCTTATTCTACATTAAAACTATTCCCTTGATTTTTCAGTCTTTATTTATGTTTAAGATGTGGGGTACAATTCAGTGCTATGTATACACATGTCCACTATGCAGGTACACTTGTTGATGAGGTATGCCCCACACTCCCCCAGCAGTATTCCACTTTCAGTCTTTCATTTGAGTTGGAGTCTCACTCAGTCACCCAGACTGGAGTGCAGTGGCTACTGTCGGCCACCGCAGTCTCAACCTGCAGGGCTCTGGCGATCTTTCTACCTCAGCCTTCCAAGTAGCTGGAACTACAGGCGTGCGCTACGACGCCCCGCAAATTTTTTTGATTTATTGTAGAGATGAGGTCTCACCAAGTTTCCCAGGTGGGTTTTGAACCTGCGGGCTCAGGCAATTCACTCATCTTGGCCTCCCAAAGCTCAGGATTACAAGCTGAGCCACCGAGCCTGGCCCCAGTCTTTTTTTTTAGTCACTATCACACTGTTTTACTTTTCTTTTTTTGAGTTGGAGCCTCACTCTCTCACCCCGACTGGAGGGCAATGGCTGCTCCCAGCCACCACAGCCTCGACCTACTGGGCTCCGGTGATCCTTCCACCTCATCCTTCCAAGTGGCCGGAACTACAGGCGCACGCTAACACGTCCAGCTAATTTTTTGATTTGTTGTAGAGATGAGGTCTCACCAAGTTGCCCAGGCGAGGGTCTCGAACCCATAGGGTCAGGTCATTTACTCACCTCAGCCTCCCAAGGCACAGGATTACAGGCTGAGCCACCAACACCGGCTACTTTTCAAGTCCTTATTATGGATAATAAAGTCTTTCAAATTTTTATGGATTTTCCATTTAAATATTGTTTGCAAAACAATTTGTTCTCCTCAGAGTACAAACAGCTGTTTGTGTATCAGTATCAAACTCAATTGATAATGTGATTAGAGGATTATTGACTTAATAATACCACTTAATCTTCCCATCATGAATTTTCATTTATTTTCTATTTTCTACTATTAGTCATGTATTTCAGAAATATTTT
>NW_007261263.1:0-5559 GCF_000164805.1 Carlito syrichta
TTTTGTTCTAAGCAAAACGACGAGATGTTCCTGTTGACCTGTAAGTCCAGACTCTTGTATACCCATAGCAAGATGACAAGAATATGCCTGGCGACGTGGATTCTAAGATTCCTGGTTCCCTCCAAAGAATACCTCCCAAAAATTTGAACACCAAAACCCAAAGTCCTAATTCCGAACAGCGGAGCCACTGAAGCTTCTGGAGTATGAGGTAACACTGAAGTCAGGGCTTACATACAAAGGATCCGTGAGGATTACTTGTGTACTGGAATTGGCATAAAAGGTTTCGAGTATCTAAATGGACTTGTAGTGGCAGATTCTCGTTCACAACTATCAAGAGTTCCAGAGTGTTGCTGGAGTCCAGAAATGATTGATTTGTAATATGCACATAACAAATACCTCTAAAACATGAATCGTGCTTGAAGCCCTGATTCTTGTTTAGCCATTAGCAAGACTCCCTGTCAATTTTCGGGAATGAGGACTCATGGAACCCAGATTCCTTATTCATCCTTAACAAGAGGCAGTGCAGTATCCTGTGTATGAAGACTGCCATTACCCAGATTCCTGCTTCATTCTCAGCAAGACATTGAGTCATTTCTTGGTGATGTAGAATTCAAGTTGTGTGGATAACAATAGTAAGACTCCCAGAAGTTTCTTGGAGGAATTGGAATCCATGATTCCTGGTTCCCTTGTACAAGACACCCTAACAGTGTGGAGACATAGAAGCCCAGATTCCTGATTAAACCTTATCATGAGGCCCTGCAGACTTCTGCGAATGAGAACTCCAATAACCCGGATTACCTTTTCGTTCTCAGCAAGATGCCCTGATTTTCCCTGTTGATGTGGATTACAAAACGCTGTATCCAAAAGGACAGATGCCCAGGAGTTTCCTAGGGATAAGGAATCCGTGATATCTGGTTACCTTTAAAAATACTTACTAAACATTAGGCAACTGCAAAGTGATTGGCCCTTCTCAAAATAAAAGGACCAACGGAAGTTTTATATTTACAAGGTCATCTTAAGACCATAGTTACATCCAAATATGACAAGATTATCCCTTTGATCCTGTAATCTGGTCTCAGTTGTCCCGAGGAACCTAACGGACTTGTAGGGCCAGATACCCGTTTACAATGACCAAGGGGACCGGAATTTTGCTGGAGTCCTGAATTGACTGATTTGTAGTATCCACAAGCTAAATAGCTTCACAACATGAGGGGAGTTCGAAGTCATGATTCTTGTTTGTCCCGTAACAAGATGTCCTGAGAATTATTTCGTATTGAGTGCTCGTGTAACACAGATTCCTTATTTTCCTTTCGCTGTGTAGTGTCCTGTATAAGAGGACTTCCTTTCCCCAGATTCCTGTTTTGAACCCTGATTCGTGTTTAGCCCTTAGCAGAATGCCATGTAGCTTTTGGATTGAGGAACCGTGTAAGACACATTCTCTATTTTTCCTTAGCAAGATGCCACAAAGTTTCTTGTAATGAGGACTGTTAGCCACATCACTGTTTCAAATCCCTGAATCTCGTTTAGCCCTTAGCAAGGCACCCTGTTGTTTTTTGGGGATTGAGAACACGTGAAACCTAGATTCCTTATTTTTTCTTAGCACAGGGCCATGTAATTGCCTGCATATCAGAACTCCATTTTCCCAGATTCATGTATCAAAAACCCTGATTCGTGTTTAGCACTTAGCTGACGCCATGAATTTTTTTGTGCTTGAGGACACGTGTAACCATATTCCTTATTCTTCTTTGCAATAGACAGTAGAGTTTCCTCTATATGAGTACTCACATTTCCCAGATTCCTACTTCAAAAAACGGATTTTTGGTTACCTCTTAATAAGACGCCTGTGGATTTGTGGGATTGAGGACTAGTGCAACCAAAATTCCTCATTCTTCCTTAGCAAGAGACTGTGTTTTCCTGTATATGAGGATGCCCATTACCCAGAATACTGCTTCATTCTCAGCAAGGCTCTGAGACATTTCCAGGTGACCTAGAATTCCAGTTGTTTGCATATCAAGAGAAAGACTTCCATAAGGTTCTTGGGGAATTGGAATCCAAGATTTATCTTTCCCCTTAACAAGACCACCCCAAAGTGTGGAATCATCTAAACCCAATGTCCCATTTCCCACTAGTGTGACCACAAGAAATTTCTGTAGTTTGAGGTAACCTGAATTGAGGGATTTTGTACCCATATGCTATTTGATTCCTGGGGTATCTGATTATGTTCGTAGATGTTCCTATGACACACAAGTATTTGTATGGCCAGAACCTCGATTACAACTATCAAGAGGACCAGAAAGTTCCCGGGAATCTCTAATGACAGATTTAGGGTATCCATGGAGCCAGTAGCTCTGAAATATGTAGGTACCTTGAAACCCAGATTGCTGATTAAACCTTAGGAAGAGGCCCTGTAGATTCTGGTGAAGGAGGACTCCTAGAACCGGATTTCCATTTCCTTCTCAGCATATGTCCTGATTTCCCCTCGTGATGTGGATCCCAAAACTATCTATGCTAATAGGCAGATGCCCAAAGTTTCCCAGGGTGTGGAACCCATGAATCCTGATTATACTTAAAAGTACCTAATACATATTTGGCAACCTCAAAACACCAGGCCCCTATTCGAATTGAAAGACAAACGGAAGTTTTAGGATTACAAGGTACATCGTAAGATGAGAGTTACCTTCAAATATTGCAATAAGATTCTTTGGGTCCTGGAATCTGCCCTTTGTTGTCCTGAGAACCCCAACGGACTTGTATGTCCACATTCTCGGTTACAACTATCAAGAAGACCAGAATGTTGCTGAGAATCTATAATGACAAAATTGTCATATCCAAGAAGCATGTAGCACTAAATAATGTGGGAAATTAGAAGCCCAGATTCCAGATTAGCCCTTATAATATGGCAATTTAGACTTCTTGGATTGGCGACCCAAATAACCCAGATTCATTTTGTTCTCAGTAAGACTCCCACACGTTACCTGAAGATGTGGAAGTAAAAACTCTTATATACCACTGTTCATTCGCCCTAAAGGTCAGGAGGGCCCTGGAATCCAAGATTGCTGAATCCCCTTTCAGAATACGTCCTAAATATGTGGAATCTCCTAATCCCAAGTTACAAAATCAATCTAAAATTCCAGCAGTAGTTACTGTATTAGGAGGTAATCCTGAAGCCAGAAATTACACTAAAAATAGAGAGATGATTCATTGGGTTGTGGAATCTCGCCTTACATCCTCCTGCAAAAAAAGCCAAGCAGATGGCCAGATTCTCTATTACAACTAAGAAGACGAGTGGCTGGTTACTGGTGATGGGTAATGACAGATTTGTGGTACAGATATAGGAATTAGCTCTAAAAATTTGGGGACTGGGACTCCCAAATTCGTGATTAGCATTTAGAAATAATCTGTAGGCTTCCAAGTATGAGAACTTCTTTAAGCCAGGGGAAAATGAGCAATTGCCCAGAAGTTTGCTGGTCACATGGAAATTGATTTTTCTTGTTCCACATTGGCATCATGAGTAGAAGTTTTCTAGGGACATAGTGTCTGAGATTCCTGTTCGTTCTCAGCAATATGACCAAATGTTTCCCAGTGCCCTGTAAGTCCAGACCTGTGGCTCCCAATAGAAAGACTCCAGAATGTTCCTTTGGACTTGGAATACAAGACTCTGGTGCCCTCCAAAAATTCCTCCTAAACATGGCACAACATCTAAACCAAGGTCTTAATTCCGACAAGTTGAACTACCTGAAGTTTCTGGAGTATGAGGTAGCCCTGAACTCAGCGCTTACATTCAAAAAACCCGAGATGATTACTTGGGTCCTGGAATTTGGCGTTAGAGGATCCAGAATCTAAATGAACTTGTAGTGCCATATTTTCGTTTAAAGTATCGAGAGGACCAGAATGTTGCTGGACTTCTGGAATGACTGATTCATAATATCCACATGGGAAGCAGCTCTGAAAAATATGGGGACGTAGAAGCCTGGAGACTTGTAGGCCTTAGCAAGATGCCCTGTACATTATAGGAATTGAGGACTCGTGTAACCCAGATCCTTTATTCTTCCTTAGCAAGAGCCCGTGTCGTTTCCTGTATATGATGACTCCCATTCCCCAGATTTCTGCTTCGGAATACTGATTCTTGTTTAACCCTTAGCAAGACGCCCAGTAGATTTTTGGCATTGAGCACTCGTGAAAACCAGATTCCTTATTCTTTCTTAGCAAGAGGCTGTTTAGTTTCCTGTATATGTAGACGCCCATTACCCAGATTCTTGCTTTGAAACCCTTATTCTTGTTTACCCTTAGAAAGACGCCCTCTAGCTTTTTAGGATTGAGGACATGGGTATCCCAGATTCTTTATTCATCCTTTGCAAGAGGCGGTGAAGATTCCTATATATGAGGACTTCCATTCCCCAGATTCATGCTTCAAATCCCTGATACTTTTTTCTCCCTTAGTTAGACCCCCTATATGTTTTTGGGATTTGAGGACTCGTGTAACCGAGATACCTTTTTCTCCCGTAGCTAGAGGGCATGCAGTTTCCCATATATGAGGACTACCTTGATGAAGATTCCTGCTCCTTTCTCAGTAATACCCGAGATATTTCCTGATGAACGTAGAATTCCAGTTGTGTGGATATCCATAGAAAGACTCACATAGTGCCTGGGAACAGTAATCCAATTTACCAGATTCCCCTTAACAAGATATCATAAAAATGTTGAATATTCTAAACTTAATATCCCAATTCCCACCAACCTGACCACAAGAAATTTCGGTATTTTGAGGTAACCTGAAGCGAGGGATTTTGTTGCAAAATCCCTCGCCAATTGATTTTGTTGAAAAATCCCTCGTCAATTGATTCCTAGGGAACTGGATTGTGGCCGAAGATATTCACAAGAAACAAAAGGAATTGTAGGTCCAGATGCTCAATTACAATAATCTAGAGGACCGGAATCATCTTGCATCTGTAATTAGAGATTTTATGTATCCACACAGCAAGTAGCTCTGAAATGTAGGGACCTACAAGCCCAGATTCCTCATTAAACTTATCAAGAGTCCATATAGTTTTGATGGTTGAGGACTCCCTGAACCCAAATTCTCTTCTCATTTTCAGCAAGATGCCCAGATTTTCCCTGGCGATCTGGATTTCAAAATTCTGTATGCAAAGAGAAAAATGCCCAGGCTTTTCGCAGGGATGTGGAATCCGTGATTCCTGGTTACCTTTAAAAATATGTACTACATGCTTAGCAACCTTAAAAGACCCAGCTCATATCAAATAGATGCACAACAGAAGTTTAGGATTACAGGGAACATCTAAAAACAAGTGTTACACACAAATATAATGAAATGATTCTTTCAGTCCTGGAATCTGGTTTAATTGTACCTAGAAATCCAGCAGAATTGCTGAGACTGGTTCTTGGTTACAACAATCTAGAAACCAGAAGGCTGCTGGGAATCTATAATGACACTTGTCCTTTCCAAGTTGCAAGTTGCACTGAAGAATTTGGAGAACTAGAAGCCCAGATTCCACATAAGCGTTTATAATGGAGCACTGTACAATTAATGAATTGCGGCCT
>NW_007261263.1:6463-7246 GCF_000164805.1 Carlito syrichta
ACCCAAAGTCCTAATTTCAAACAGCGGAGCCACTGAAGTTTCTGGAGTACAAGGTAACACTGAAGTTACGGCTTACATACAAAAAATCCGAGAGGATTACTTGTGTCCTGGAATCTGGCGTCAGAGGTTCTGAGTATCTAAATGGACTTGTAGTGCCAGATTCTCGTTCACAACTATTCAGAATACCAGAGTGTTACTGGAGTCCAGGAATGACTGATTCATAATATCCACATATCAAAAAGCTCTATAACATAAAGGGTGCTCAAAGCCCTGATTCTTGTTTAGCCCTTAGCCATACGCCCTGTCGATTTTTGGGAATGAGGACTCATTTAAACCAGATTCCTTATCAGCCTTAGCAAGCGGCAGTGCAGTAACCTGTATATGAGGACTGCCATTACCCAGATTCCTGCTTCATTCTCAGCAAGACACGGAGACATTTCCTGTTGATGTAGAATTCAAGTTGTTTGCATAACAATACTAAGACACCCAGAAGTTTCTTGGGGGAATTGGAATCCAAGATTCCTGCTACCCTTGTACAAGGCATCCTAACAATGTGGAAACCTAGAAGCCCAGATTCCTGATTAAACCTTAGCAAGAGGTCCTCTAGACTTATGTGAATGAGAACTCCAAGAACCTGGATTCCATTTTTGTTCTCAGCCAGATGCCCTGATTTTTCCCTGCCAATGTGGATTACAAAACACTGTATCCAAAAGGACAGATTACCAGAAGTTTCCTAGGGATGAGGAATCCATGATTCCTGGGTACCTTTAAAGTACTTACTAA
>NW_007261264.1:0-11872 GCF_000164805.1 Carlito syrichta
AGGCTATGGGACAAACAAGAAACAGATCTTCGAGCTCCCCAAATGTTTCAGAGCAATTTAGCTTTCGGATATTATGAATCGGTCATTTCAGAACTCTAGCAACATTCTGGTCCTCTTAAAGTTGTCAATGGTATTGGGCACTCCAAGTCTGTTAGGTTTCTCAGAACAACTAAGGTCAGATTCCAGGACAAAAAGAATATTCTTGCCATATTTGTATGGAACTCTGGTCTTAACGTGAACCCTGTAATACTTCCCCTTCCGTGTCTCTTTTTATTTTGAGACAGGACAATGGTTTTGCACTTGCCAAATGTTTACTACGTACTTTAAAAGGAAATAAGGAATCATGGAATTCACCAACCTAGGAAACTTCTGGGCATCGGTTTTTTGATATACTGAATTTGGAATCCAAATTGACAGTAAAAATCAGGGCATCTTACTGAGAATTAAAAGGAATCCGGTTCTAGGAGGTCTCATTTTCCGGAATCTACAGTTCCTCTTGATAAGGTTTAAACAGCAATCTGGGCTTCTGGGTCACTGCATTTTCAGAGATACTTGCTCCGTGGATATGCTAAATCTATCATTACAGATCCTCAGGATATTTCTGGTCCTCTGGTTAGTTGTAATCTAGGATTTGGCCCTAGAAATCCTTTTGTTTCCTGGTACCATCTACGACCATAATCATTTTCCGCAGAATAAAAAGGTATATTGGTACAAAATTCCTCAATTCACGTGACCTCAAAGTACAGAAAATTCTTGTGGGTGGGCAGGTAAGAATTGGGGCTTGGGGTTTGGAATATTCCACATTTTGGGGTGATCTTGTGAAGGGGAACCAGGAATCTTGGAGTCCAGTTCCCAAAGATCATTATGGACTTTCTCTTGATATTCAGTAAATAGGAATTCTCGGTCAACAGGAATTGTCTCGGCATCCTCAAGATGGAAGCACGAAGCTGGGTAACGGGTGTCATCATATTCAGGAAACTACATGTCATATTGCTAAGGAAGTATCAGGAATCTTCCTTATATGTGTCCGCAAACTCAAAAACTACAGGTCGTCTAACTAAGACGTAACCACGAATCAGGTTTTTGAAGAAGGAATATGGGTAATGGGAGTCCTCAACATAACGGAAACTTCACTGCCTATTGCTAAGGAAGAATAAGGAATCAGCATTACTCGGGTCCTCAATCCCAAAAAAGGTTAAGTCATCTTGCTATGGGCTAAACAAGAATGATGGTGTTTTCGAGATTGAAACTGGAAAATGGAGTCCTTATTTACAGAAAACTACATGACCTTTTGCTAAGAAAGAATAAGGAATCTGGGTTACACGAGTCCTCAATCACAAAAATCTACAGAGTATCTTGGGATGTTCTAAAAAAATCAGAGTTTTGAAGCAGGATTATCTAATGAGAATCGTAATATACAGGAAAATACACAGCCCCTTGCCAAGGAAGAAAAGGAATCAGGGTTATAGCAGTCCTCAGTCCTTAAAATCAACAGGTCATCTGTTGTGGGCTAAACAAGAATCAGGGTTTGGAAGCTGAAACATAGGTAATAGCAATCCTCATATTCAGAATCTACATGATCTCTAGCAAAGGAGAACTAAGAAACCTCTTTTACACGGTTCCTCCGTCATAATATATACATGACATCTTGCTAATGGCAAAACAAGAATCAGGGTTTCCAAACAGGATTCTGGGGAACGGGAGTTCTCATATACAGGACATTACACGGCCCCTCGGTAAAGAAGAATAAGGAATCTGTGATACACTAGTCCACAATCCGAAAAATTCTCAGGGTGTCTGGCTGTGGTATAAACAAGAATCAAGGCTTCGAGCTCGTCTCATGTTTCGTTCATATTTGGCTTCTGGGTTTTGTGAATCAGTTATTTCAGGACTCCAGCAACATTCTGGTCCACTTGAGAGTTGTAATCGGGTATCTCGTAGTACAAGTCCCCTAGATTCCTTGGGACAATTATGGATAGTTTCCCGGAAAAAAGTATCATCTTGCCGTATTTGGATGTAACATTGGTCTTAAAATGAACTTGGTAATCCTTAAATTTCAGTTTGTTCTTTATTGGGAGAGGGACCAAGGATTTTGCTGTTGCCAAATATTTAGTACGAATTATTAAAATGTAACCAGGATCCACTGACTCCACGTTCATAGGAAACCCCTCGGCATCTGCATTTTTGTACACATAGTTTGGAATCCACATGGACAGGGAAATTCAGGGCATATTGCTGAGAACGGAAATAGAATCCAGTTCTTGGAGTTCTTAAACACCTAAATCTACAAAGTCTCTTGATACGTTTTAATGAGCAATCTGAGCTTCTATGTCGCCCATATTTTTAGTGTATCTTTTGAAAAAAGGACCAGGAATCTTGGTTTCCAATTCCTCAAGATCTTTATGGGAGTCTTTCTCTTGATATCCAAGCAGCTCGAATTCTAGGTCACCAGTAAATATCTTGGTGTCTTGCTGAGAATGAAGCAGGAATTTCAGTAATGCGAGTCCTAATTTACAGAACACTTCACGACCTGTTGCTACAGAAGAATAAGGAATCTTGATTACACAAGACCTCCAATCCAATAACCTACAGACCGTCTTGCTAAGAGATAACCACCATTCAGGTTTTAGGAGTAGGAATCTGGATAATGGGAGCCATCATCAACAGGAAACTGCACTGTCTATTTCTAAAGGAGAACTAGGAAGCTGGTTTACACGTGTCCTCCATCCCATTGAAACTTCAGGGTTTCTTGCTAAGGGCTAAACACGAATTTGGGTTTTTGAAGCATAAACTAGGGAAATGAAATCCTCATATATAGGCCAAATGCACTGACTTTTCCTAAAAAAGAATAAGGATTGTGGGTGTCATGTTTTCTCAATCTCCAAAAAAGCATACGGCATCTTCCTAACATCTAAACAAGAATCAAGCTTTCGACGCATGTATCTGTAAACAGGAGTACTCATATACAGGTAACTGTTGCTAAAAATAAGGAATCTGGATTATACGAGTCCTCCGTCCTGAAAATCTACAGGGCATCTTGCTGATGGCTAAAGAAGAATCAGGGATTCGAGGCATGAATGTGTGTAATAGCAATCCTAATATACAGGAAACTACATGGCCTCTTGCTAATAAAAGAGAAGAAATATGTTTTCCACGGTTCCTCTATCAAAAAATCTGCATGACTTCTTACTAAGGGCTAAACAGGAATCAGGGTTTTGAAACAGGAATCAAGGGAAAGAGAGTCCTCACATACAGGACACAACATGACCTCCAACTAAGATTGAATAAAGAATCATGGTTGTACGCGCCCTCAATCCAAAAAATTCCCAGGTTGTCTGCTATGGGACAAACAAGAAACAGATCTTTGAGCTCCACAAAAGTTTCAGAGCAATTTAGCTTTCGGATATTATGAATCGGTCATTTCAGGACTCCAGCAACATTGTGGTCCTCTTAAAAGTTGTAAATGGTATTGGGCACTCCAAGTCCGTTATGTTCCTCAGAACAACTAAGGCCACATTCCATGACAAAAAGAATCTTCTTGCAATATTTGGATGTAACTCTGGTCTTAAGGTGAACCTTGTAATCCTTCCCCTTCCGTGTCTCTTTTTATTTTGAGACGGGACAAGACTTTTGCACTTGCCATATGTGTACAACGTACTTTTAATGGTAACCAGGAATCATGGAATCCACGAACCTAGGAAACGTTGGGCATCTGTCTTTTGATATACTGAATTTGGAATCCAAATCGACTGGAAAAATCAGGGCATCTTACTGAGAATTAAAAGGAAATCCGGTTCTAGGAGATATCATTTTCCGTAATCTACAGGGCCTCTTAATAAGGTTCAATCAGCAGTCTGGGCTTCTGGGTCCCTACATTTTCAGAGCTACATGCTCCGTGGATATGCTAAATCTGTCATACAGATCCTCAGGATCTTTCTGGTCCTATTGTTAGTTGTAATCAAGGATTTGGCCCTAGAAAGCCTTTTGTTTCCTGGGACCATCTACGTCCATAATCATTTTCCCCAGAATAAAAAGGTATATTGGTACAAAGCTCCTTGATTCACGTGACCTCAAAGTACAGAAAATTTTTGTGGTTGGACAGGTAGGAATTGGGGTTTTGGGTTTGGAATATTCCACATTTTGACGAAGTCTATTGAAGGGGAACAAGGAATCTTGGATTCCAGTTCCCCAAGATCATTATGGACGTCTTTCTCTTGATATTCAAAAAACTGGAATTTTCGTTCACCAGGAACAGTCTCGGCATCCTGCAGAGTGAAACAGGAAGCTGGGTAATGGAGGTCATCATATACAGGAAACTACACGTTTTATTGCTAAGGAAGTATAAGGAATCTTCCTTATATGAGTCCTCAATCCCAAATACTACAGGCCGTCTTCCTAAGACGTAACCACGAATCAGATTTTTGAAGTAGTAATCTGTGTAATGGGAGTCCTCACATAGAGGAAAATTCACTGCCTCTTGCTAAGTAAGAATAAGGAATCTGTGTTACTCGGGTCCTCAAACCCAAAAAAGCTTAAGTCATCTTGCTATGGGATAAACACGAATCATGGTGTTTTCGAGCATGAATCTGGAAAATTGAGTCCTTATTTACAGACAACTACATGGCCTTTTGTTAAGAAAGAATAAGGAATCTGGGTTATACGAGTACTCAATCCCAAAAATCGAAAGAGCATCTTGGAATGTTCTAAAAGGATCAGAGTTTCGAAGCAGTATGTATCTAATGAGATTCCTAATATACAGGAAAATACACAGTCCCTTGCTAAGGAAGAAAACGAATCGGGGTTATAGCAGTCCTCAGTCCTTAAAATCAACAGGCCATCTGCTGTGGGCTAAAGAAGAATCAGGGTTTAGAAACTAGAAAATAGGTAATAGCAGTCCTCATATGCAGTATCTACATGATCTCTAGCTAAGGAGATTTAAGAAACCACTTTTGCATGGTTCCTCTGTCAAAATATCTACATGACATCTTGCTAATGGCAAAACAAGAATCAGTGTTTCCAAACAGGACTCTGGGGAATGGGCGTCCTCATACACAGGATATTACATGGCCACTCGGTAAACAAGAATAAGGAATCTGTGATACACTAGTCCACAATCCAACAAATTCTCAGGGTGTCTCGCTGCATTATAAACAATAATCAAGGCTTCAAGCTCATCGCATGTTTTGGAGTTATTTGGCTTGTGGGTATTATGAATCAAGCATTTCAGGATGCAAGCAACATTCTGGTCCTCTTGAGAGTTGTAATCGGGTATCTGGTAGCACAAGTCCCTTAGGTTCCTCGGGACAATTAAGGCCATTTTTCCGGAAAAAAAGTATCAGCTTTCGTATTTGGATGTAACTTTGGTCTTAACATGAATTGGTAACCCTTAAATTTCCGTTTGTACATTATTTGGAGAGGGACCAAGTGTTTTGCAGTTTCCTAATATTTAGTACGAATTATTAAAATCAAACCAGGATCCATGGATTCCACGTCCATAGGAAACATCTGGGCATCTGCATTTTTGTAGACAGAGTTTTGGAATCCACATGAACAGGGAAATTCAGGGCATCTTGGTGAGAACGGAAAGGGAATCCAGTTCTTGGAGTTCTCAATCGCTTAAATCTACAGTCTCTTGATAAGGTTTAATCAGAAATCTGGGCTTCTATGTCGCCACAATTTTTAGTGAGTCTTTTGAAAAGGGACCAGGAATCTTGGGTTCCAATTCCTCAACAACTTTATGGGAGTCTTTCCCTTGATATCTAAGCAACTGGAATTCTAGGTCAGCAGGAAATATCTTTGCATCTTGATGAGAATGTAGCAGGAATTTCAGTTTTAGGTGTCCTCACATACAGAACACTATACGACCTGTTGAAATGGAAGAATAAGGAATCTTGGTTACACGGGACCTCCATCCCAAAAACCTACAGACCGTCTTGCTAAGAGATAACCACCATTCAGGTTTTAGGAGTAGGAATCTGGATAATAGGAGTCCTCATAAACAGGAAACTGCACTGGCTATTGCTAAAGTAGAATAAGGAATCTGGTTTACACGTGTCCTCCATCCCAATAAACCTTCAGGGTTTCTTCCTAAGGGCTAAACACGAATTTGGGTTTTTGAAGCATAAACTAGGGAAATGAAATCCTCATATAAAGGCAAATGCACTGGCTTTTCCTAAGAAAGAATAAGGAATGTGGGTGACATGCTTTCTCAATCTCCAAAAAGCATACGACGTCTTCCTAAGATCTAAACAAGAATCAAGCTTTCGATGCATGTATCTGTGAACAGGAGTACTCATATACAGGAAACTGCATGGCTGTTGCTAAAAACAAGGAATCTGGGTTATACGAGTCCTTAGTCCTGAAAATCTACAGGGCATCTTGCTGACGGCTAAAGAAGAATCAGGTATTCGAGGCATGTATGAGTGTAATAGTAATCCTCACATATAAGAAACTACATGGCCTCTTGCTAATAAAATAGAAGAAATCTGTTTTCTACGGTTCCTCTATCAAAAAATCTACATGACTTCTTATTAAGGGCAAAACAAGTATCAGGGTTTCGATACACGAATCAAGGGAATCAGAGTCCTTACATACAGGACACTACATGACCTCCAACTAAGTAGGAATAAGAATCATTGTTGTACGCACCCTCAATCCAAAAATTTGCAAGGTTGTCTGCTTTGGTATAAAAAAAAAAAGATCTTCGAGGTCCACAAATGTTTCAGAGCAATTTAGCATTCGGATATTATGAATCAGTCATTTCAGGGCTCCAGCAACATTCTGGTCCTCTTAAAAGTTGTAAATCGTATTGGGCAGTCCAAGTCCGTTAGTTTCCTCAGAACAACTAAGGCCAGATTCCAGGACAAAAAAAATCTTCTTGCCATGTTTGGATGTAACTCTGGTCTTAAGGTGAACCTTGCAATCCTTCCCCATCCGTGTCTCTTTTATTTTGAGACAGGACAAAGCTTGTGCACTTGCCAAATGTTTACTACGTACTTTTAAAGGTAACAAAGTATCATGGAATCCACGAACCTAGGTTACTTCTGGGCATCTGTCTTTTGATATGCTGAATTTGGAATCCAAATCGACAGGAAAAATCAGGGCATCCTACTGAGAATTAAAAGTAAATCCGGTTCTAGGAGTTCTCATATTCCGGAATGTACAGTTCCTCTTGATAAGGTTTAATCAGCAATCTGGGCTTATGGGTCCGTACATTTTCAGATATACTTGCTCCGTGGATACGCTAAATCTGTCATTACAGATCCTCAGGATACTTCTGGTCCTCTTGTTAGCTGTAATCAAGGATTTGGCCCTAGAAATCCTTGTGTTTCCTGTGACCATAATCGACCATAATCATAATCCAAAGAATCAAAAGGTATATTGGTACAAAATTTCTCGTTTCAGGTGACCTCAAAGTACAGAAAATTCTTGTGGGAGGGCAGGTAGGAATTTGGGTTTTGGATTTAGAATATTCCACTTTTTGGGGAGTTCTTGTGAAGGGGAACCAGGAATTTTGGATTCCAGTTCCCAAAGAACATTATGGACGTCTTTCTCTTGATATTCAAAAAACTGGAATTCTCGGACACCAGGAACTGTCTCGGCATCCTGCAGAGTGAAGCAGGAAGCTTGGTAATGGAGGTCGTCAAATACAGGAAATTACACGCCAAATTGCTAAGGAAGTATAAGGAATCTTCCTTATATGAGTCCTCAATCCCAAAAATTACAGGCCGTCTTCCTAAGATGTAACCACGAATCAGGTTTTTGAAGTAGGAATCTGTGTTTGGGAGTCCTCACATAAAGAAAACTTCACTGCCTATTGCTAAGTAAGAATAAGGAATCTTTGTTACTCTGTTCCTCAATCCCAAAGAAGCTTAACTCATCTTGCTATGGGCAAAACACGAATCATGGTGGTTTCGAGCATGAATCTGGAAAATGGAGACCTTATTTACAGAAAACTGCATGACCTTTTGCTAAGAACGAATAAGGAATCTGCAGTAATCGAGGCCTCAATCCCAAAAATCTTCAGAGCATCTTGGAATGTTCTAAAAGGAATCAGAGTTTCGGAGCAGGATGCATCTAATGAGAATCCTAATATACAGAAAAATACACAGTCCCTTTCCAAGGAAGAAAAGGAATCGGGTTATAACAGCCCTCATTCCTTAAAATCAACAGGTCATACGCTGTGGGCTAAACAAGAATCAGGGTTTAGAAGCTGGAAGAAAGGTAATAGCAGTCCTCATATGCAGAATCTACATGATCTCTAACTAAGGAGAACTAAGAAACATCTTTTACACGGTTCCTCCATCAATATCTACATGACAGCTTGCTAATGGCAAAACAAGAATCAGGGTTCCAAACAGGATTCTGGGGAACGGGAGTCCTCATATACAGGACATTACACGGCCCCTCGGTAAAGAAGAATAAGGAATCTGTGATACACTAGTCCACAATCCGAAAAATTCTCAGGGTGTCTTGCTGCAGTATAAACAAGAATCAAGGCTTCGAACTAGTCTCATGTTTCGGAGATATTTGGCTTGTGGGTATTATGATTCAGTAATTTCAGGACTCCAGCAACATTCTGGTCCTCTTGAGAGTTGTAATCGGGTATCTGGTAGTACAAGTCCAATACTTTCCTCAGGACAATTAAGGCCACTTTCCCGGAAAAAGTATCATCTTGCCGTATTTTGATGTAAATTTGGTCTTAACATGAACTTGGTAATCCTTAAATTTCCGTTTGTACTTTATGTAGAGAGGGCCCGAGGGTTTTGCAGTTGCCAAATATTTAGTACGACTTATTAAATTGTAACCAGGATCCATGGACTACACGTCCCTAGGAAACATCTGGGCATCTGCATTTTTGTACACAGAGTTTTGGAATCCACATAGACAGGGAAATTCAGGGCATCATGGTGAAATCGGAAAGGTAATCTTGGAGTTCTCAATCGCCTAAATCTACAAAGTCTCTTGATAAGGTTTAATCAGCAATCTGGGCTTCTATTTCGCCACATTTTTAGTGTGTCTTTTGAAAAGGGACCAGAATTGGCTTCCAATTCCTCAAGAACTTTATGGGAGTCTTTCTCTTGATATCCAAGCAATTGGAATTCTAGGTCACCTGAAAATATCCTGGCGTCTTGCTGAGAATGAAACAGGAATTTCAGTAATGGGAGTCCTCATATACAGAGCACTACATGACCTGTTGCTATGGAAGAATAAGAAATCTTGGTTACACGAGACCTCCATCCCCAAAATATGCAGACTGTCTTGCTAAGAGATAATAACCATTCATGATTTGGGATTAGGAATCTGGAAAATGAGAGTCCTCATATACAGAAAACTGCATTGTCTTTTGTTAAAGGAGAATAAGGAATCTGGTTTTCACGTGTCCTCTATCTCAATAAAGCCTCAGGGTTTCTTGGTAAGGGCCAAACACCAATTTGGGTTTTTGAAGCATAAACTAGGGAAATGAAATCCTCATATACAGGCAAATACACTCTCTTTTCCTAAGAAAGAATAAGGAATGTGGGTGTCATGTTTTCTCAATCTCCAAAAAAATATACGGCGTCTTCATAAGATCTAAACAAAAATCAAGCTTTCGACACATGTATCTGTGAACAGGAGTACTCATATACAGGTAACTGCACGACTGTTGCAAAAAATAAGGAATCTGGGTTCTACGAGTCCTCAGTCCTGAAAATCTACAGGGCATCTTGCTGATGGCTAAAGAAGAATCAGGGATTCCAGGCATGAATGTGGGCAGTAGCAATCCTCATATACAGGAAACTACATGGCCTCTTGCTAATAAAAGAGAAGAAATCTGTTTTCCACGGTTCCTCTATCAAAAAATCTACATGAATTCTTACTAAGGGCTAAACAAGAATCAGGGTTTCGAAACAGGAATCAAGGGAAAGAGAGTCCTCACATACGTGACACTGCATGGCCTCCAACTAAGAATGAATAAAGAATCATGGTTGTACGCGCCCTCAATCCAAAAAAATTCCCAGCTTGTCTGCTATGTGACAAACAAGAAACAGATCTTCGAGCTCCCCAAAAGTTTCAGAGCAATTTAGCATTCCGATATTATGAATCGGTCATTTCAGGACTCCAGCAACATTCTGGTCCTCTTAAAATTGTAAATAGTATTGGGCAATCCAAGTCCGTTAGGTTCCTCAGAAGAACTAAGGCCACATTTCATGACAAAAAGAATCTTCTTGCCATATTTGGATGTAACTCTGGTCTTGAGGTGAACTCTGTAATCCTTCCCCTTCCGTGTCTCTTTTTATTTTGAGACGGGACAAGGCTATTGCACTTGCCATATGTTTGCTACGTACTTTTAATGGTAACCAGGAATCATGGAATCCATGAACCTAGGAAACGTCTGGGCATCTGTCTTTTGATATACTGAATTTGGAATTCAAATCGACAGGAAAAATCAGGGCATCTTACTGAGAATTAAAAGGAAATCCGGTTCTAGGAGATCTAATTTTCCGTAATCTACAGGGCCTCTTAATAAGGTTTAATCATCCATCTGAGCTTCTGGTTCCCTACATTTTCAGAGCTACTTGCTCCGTGGATACGCTAAATCTGTCAGTACAAATCCTCAGGATCTTTCTGGTCCGATTGTTAGTTGTAATCAAGGATTTGGCCCCAGAAAGCCTTTTGTTTCCTGGGACCATCTACGTCCATAATCATTTTCCCCAGAATAAAAATGTATATCGGTACAAAATTCCTCGATTCAAGTGACCTCAAATTACAGAAAATTCTTGTGGGTGGGCAGGTAGGAATTGGGGTTTTGGGTTTGGAATATTCCACATTTTGGGGAGGTCTTTTGAGGGGAACAAGGAATCTTGGATTCCAGTTCCCCAAGATCATTATGGACGTCTTTTCTTGATATTCAAAAATCTGGACTTTCGGTCACCAGCAACAGTCTCGGCATCCTGCAGAGTGAAGCAGGAATCTGGGTAATGGAGGTCATCACATACAGGAAACTACACATCATATTGCTAAGGAAGTATAAGGAATCTTCCTTATATGAGTCCCCAATCCCAAAAACTACAGGCCATCTTCCTAAGAAGTAACCACGAATCAGAATTTTGAAGTAGGAATCTGTGTAATGGGAGTCCTCACATAAAGGAAAATTCACTGCCTCTTGCTATGTAAGAATTAGGAATCTGCGTACTCGGGTCCTCAAACCCAAAAAAGCTTACGTCATCTCGCTATGGGCTAAACACAAATCATGGTGTTTTCGAGCATGAATCTGGAAATTTGAGTCCTTATTTACAGACAATTACATGACCTTTTGCTAAGAAAGAACAAGGAATCTGGGTTATACGAATCCTCAATCCCCAAAATCGGCAGAGCATCTTGGAATGTTCTAAAAAAATCAGAGTTTCGAAGAAGGATGTATGTAATGAGATTCCTAATATACAGGAAAATACACAGCCCCTTGCTAAGGAAGAAAACGAATCGGGCTTACAGCAGTCCTCAGTCCTTAAAATCAACAGGCCATCTGCTATGGGCTGAACAAGAATCAGGATTTGAAGCTGTAAAATAGGTAATAGCAGTCCTCATATGCAGAATCTACATGATCTCTAGCTAAGGAGATCTAAGAAATCTCTTTTACACGGTTCCTCCGTCACAATATCTACATGACATCTAGCTAATGGCAAAACAAGAATCAGGGTTTCCAAACAGGACTCTGGGGAATGGGCGTCCTCATATACAGGACATTACACGGCCACTCGGTAAACAAGAATAAGGAATCTGTGATACACTAGTCCACAATCCGACAAATTTTCAGGGTGTCTTGCTGCGGTATAAACAATAATCAAGGCTTCGAGTTCGTCTCATGTTTGGTGTTATTTGGCTTGTGGGG
>NW_007261265.1:0-10692 GCF_000164805.1 Carlito syrichta
GAGAGAGAAATTTCTTGCAATAAACATTAGGCATGAGATGAAATACTGAGTCACAGAAACGTACATGAGGAGACCTGTATTTCTATTGTGAAATATAACTATGCTAGTCATTTTCAGGGATATAGACCATTTAGAGCTGTTCACCAAGTATTGTGATTTGTGCCGGAGGCCAGCTCTGGGGGGGTTCACGGGGACCTGAGAAGGAGGTGTGACGAGGCGAAGGAAGGAGGAGTCGTGACCAGAGTTTCTTCAGGCACTGTGGCAATCAAACATACCAGGTTGCATTTATTTATAGTAAATTATAAATTAATCATTTTTATGGTTATACAACCACAAAATGATTTCATTATGTTGTCACAGACACTGCATGTTCTCATGTCTTACAAAATTTATTATATAGTTAATAATTAATACAACTTGCCCATAAACCCAAAACCAGTTTTTGTGGTTATCACTACCACCACCTGCTGGACTATTAACCTTATAAACTTAACATCCTATTTCATGAAATATATAATTTTCTATAAGAAAAATAAAAGGTAAAAAAAGACGACCAGCTATTAAAGCAATAATATGTGGGATCACACAAAGCTTACTTCATCTATTCCTAACTTATTTTTATAACTAAACAAAAAGCAAAAGGTCATCATACTAAATATATCAAGCTTAGCTAATTATATCTATTCTCACAATCTTCTATTGTATAATAGCTACATTTAATTTTCTTATACAATTGATTTACTTTGTAGCGAATTTTTATTTTCTATGCTTTTAGAATTAAACACCATGGTGGACTACTATGTTTAATTCTTTCCCAGAGAGATAGAGAGTTCCATTTAGCACATCTGCCATCTACCCAAGCCCACATAACCATATCTTCATCATAAGCTCCAGTGTAAGGTAAAGGAGAATCAAGCCACGATAAGTCTTGCATGCTGCTTCTACCCTAGGGGCCACCAAACTCTACCTTTAATAATATATCCTAAAAGTTGTCCTGCTCTAATAGTAGCTAAGGGTTTAGGGGCTTTATTTTTGGAGGTTCTGGTCTTATGACTAATCTGATGTTTAACTATACCTATGTTATCTTTAACAGTTTTTACCTCAGTTTCTGTTAATTCCTTATACCACAACTTTAATAGAAAATCTGTTGCATTCAACATACAGTTAAAGGTACATTTTGTTGCAGTGGATGTTACAATAATTGATTCTATAGACGATTGGGTCATCATGACCTCTCCTGTTCTTATTTGTATTTTCTGAGGCATAGCCGATGTTGAAACATTGACTGCTTTATTACTGGCATTGTAGACACTGTACCCTCCAATTCTGGTTACATTATTCTTTTCCAAGGGAGATTGAAACATATTATTCTGTAAGGCAGGAGCATAATAATATAATGGGAATAACCAGGTGACCACGAGTCACAGGGCAGCTATGCAGAACTTTCCTCAAGACTTTCTGTGGGGCCTTGTCACACACATGGATCCCCTCTGGGGCTTTGCCTTTCAGGGGGGTGTATTCATTTGGTTCCCATGCTGAGACCCAGATTGTCATGGCCTCCACCAGATTTGTCTCTTTTTCTTTTATTTGCACAATATTTAGCAAGGACTCTGGAGTCAAGCTCTCTCTTCAGATCCTGGTTTCTTCACTTATTGGTTATGTGACCCCCTGAACAATGTTTTTTTCAACTTTCTGAGTCTCAGTTGTCTTAAAACTGGAGCTAGGACAGGTGTGGTGGATCCTGCCTATAATCACAGCACTTTGAGAGGCTGAGGTGAGTGTATTGCCTGAGCCCAAGGGTCTGAGACCATCCTAAGCAACTTGGCGAGACCTCATCTCTACAATAAATAAAAAAATTATCTGGGCGTGGTGGCACATGCCTATAATTCCAGCTACTTGGAAGGCTGAGGCAGAAGGATCACCTGAGCCCTGCCCACAGCCACCACACTCCAACCCGGGTGAAAAGAATGAGACTACAACTAAAAAAAAACCACTCAAAACCTGGAGATAGTAAGATTATTGCATAAGATTTTGTGAAAAACAAAGGGATAAACTATGAGTAGTGCTTTGTTCTGTTTCTTCTGAGAGTAAGAGTTAAATAAAGGCTTTATTTTAGGGCCAGGTTTTACATTTAATATCAAGATACATTCTCTTTTAACTGCTTCTAAGCATCAGAAGTGGTTCCCACATTGTGTGATTGTGCCATTTGGGAAAAGGGGGCTATAGGATGGCAAAATGATGCATAGAGACTGGAAAGTGGGAAAATATGCACACAGAGAGGCAGTGTTGTTTTAAGGGTTGTTTGAAGGATTGGTAATAGAAAAATGGTGGTCTTTACAGAAAAGTTGAGGTGTGGTTGTTGGCAGCAAAGTCATTCAAGTAGCTGCGTCCTGCAACAACATTTTAAACACATTGTTCTCTGCCAAATCTGTTTAGAAGCACCAAGGCCATCCTCAAAACCTGATTCACAGTCCATTCTCTAGTCCATACTTAGAAAAAAGCACCCTTTTAGGTTATGTTAAATAAATAAACAAACAATAACATTGGTGATTAATACCATCCTGATTAATTTTTCATATGTATTTAACTTACTCATCTCTACTCATGACTTCCCTGAGATTTTTATTTTAGAGTTTTGTTTTCCTACCTAGTAGATCAAGCAATAGGAGAAGAAAAAGTGCTGTTTACTCACTATCCTAAGGCACATCCATCAACCACTTTACATAGGGCAGTTCTCTCATTTCTAAGAACTGAAAAAGGTGTTATTTTTAAGATTCTATTTTTAAAATAAAACAATTATTTAAAAAAGATATATGTAACACAAGTTAACAGATGTAGGAAATGACATAAAGAATGTCAGTCTTATCCCCTCTGGCACCTCACATCAGAAAAGCTTCTTCCTCAACTCCTTCCTCCCCTTGCCCACCTTTCACAATACCATTCTAAAAATCTGTTAGGGAAACTCGTCTCCTCATTCCCTAAGGTGGCTTCAAGAGCACCTTGCACCTCAGACTTGGGTGAACTCCTCAGACTGACACTAAGTCCTGCATGTCCAGTCCCTTCCTGCCCATTTGCTGCCTTCATTCTCACGATACTGGGCTCACCTCCTCCTAGCACAGAAGCCACCAGTTTATCCTCACACTCCCCTCTACCTCCAAAGTCTGCTGAGCTCCTGCACATGACTCTCCAACCAAAAAGTCCTTCATGGTCAATGATGTGGCTGGCCCCTCAGAATCCTACAGGGCCAACTCACATCTTGGCTCTGAAGACATCCTTTTTTTTTTTTTTTTTTAGTTGGAGTCTCACTCTGTCGCCCAGACTGGAGTGCAGTGGCCGCTCCCCGACCACCACAGCCCCAACCTGCTGGGCTCCTGCGATCCTTCCACCTTAGCCTTCCAAGTAGCCGGAACTACAGGTGCGTACTACCACACCCGGTTAATTTTGTTTTTTAATTTGTTGTAGAGATGAGGTCTCACCAAGTTTCCCAGGCGGGTCTTGAACCTGCAGGCTCAGGCAATTCACTCACCTCAACCTCCCAAGGTGCGGGATTACAGGCTGAGACACCGAGCCCAGCTTGAAGACATCCTTGATGGGGCCAAGTCAGCCGAACCCTAGGGACCCCACAGCAACAGTTCTCCACCCCTCCCCACTCTCCACACAGCAAGGCCAGTGCTGTTTTCCATGTCCTGAACTCTAGAGCACAAACTCTTGTGAGCTTCTGCATTCCCAGAGCCTGGAAACATGTCCGGCTCATGGTAGTCATTAGCAATTGGCCATAGTGAAAAAGAGAAGTTAATATAGTATTTTGAAGATAAATCACTTCTGGAGGTGGGGGGAGCCTACATATCTCCACTTCTATTCTTATTTTTATTTGTATGAATGTATGGGGTAGGTGTGAAATTTTGTTACACGTGCATAATATGAAGTGATCAGCTCAGGTTATGTAGCTGTCCATCAGCCAAGTATAATACTTTTTTGGTTAAGTACACTCTATTCTGCGATTCAATATCACATGTATCCCTTCTATCTCACTATATGTCTCTATGTTTCAACTCACTTCTTTCATCCTCCTCCCTACCCTGTCTTACCCTTCCTAGTGTGCTATCTGACTTCCCACTCACTGGTCTCCATATGATCACATTTTTAACTTCCACAAATAAATGAGAATACTTTATATTTGTCCTTTTGTGTCTGCTTTATTTCACTTAAGATAATGGTCAAGAGAGTTCCATCCATGTTGCTGCAAATTACATGATTTTATTTTTGCACGGCCAAATGACATTACATTGTGTATATATACCACATTTTCTTTACCTATTTATTCGCTGATGGACACAGGTTGATTCCATATCTTTGCTTTTTTGAATAGGGCTGCAACAAACATGTGAGTGCAGGTATTTTTTGATATTTTATCCATTTTCCTTCAGGTAGATATCCTCTAGTAGAATTACTAAATTGAGTGGTAATTCTGTTTTTAGTTTTTTAAGAATGTTTCATACTGTTTTTCCATAGAAACAACACTACATTTCTAACAATATTTCTACCAACAATGTATATGAGTTCCCTTTTCTCTGCATCTTCAACATCTGTTACTTTTTGTCTTTTTAATAATAGACATTCAAACTAGGGAAAGATGATATCTCATTGTGTTTTTGATTTACATTTCCTTGATGGTGAGAAATGTTGAGCATTTTTTCATATACTTGTGGTTGGTCATTTGCATGTGTCTGTTCATGTCTTTGGTAATTTTTTGATTTTTATTTTTTTGAGAAAGCAGGATTTATTGCAAGGACAGAAAACTCCCATAGTGGAAGGAGACCCAAGGGAGGTGACTTTTTGCCCATTTTTAATGGATTATTTTTTGTTTGTTATTTAGGTTTTTTCCTCTGTTGAGTTATTTGAATTTTTTGTATATTCTGGATATCATTTTCCTATTGAACAAAAATTTTGCAAATATTTTCTCCCATTGAACAAGTTTTCTCTTCACTTTGTTGATCATTGTTTTCACTGCACTGAAGCTTTTTAGTTTAAGTCTCATTGTTAAGTTTCGGTTTTGTTGCTTACGCTTTTGAGGTCTTACTGATACATTCTTTGCCTAGACCATGTCCAGCAGAGGTTTTCCTACATTTTCTTCTAGCATTTTTATAGTTTCGGGTCATACATTTAAGTTTTTAAGTTTTTAATCCATTTTGAGTTGATTTTATTTATTTATTTATATTTTTGACTTGGAGTCTCACTCTGTCTCCCAGACTGGAGTGCAGTGGCCAAGAGTGGCCACTGCAGCCTCGACCTGCTGGGCTGCGACGATTCTTCTGCCTCAGCCTTCCAAGTAGCTGGAACTACAGGCACGCACTACCACTCCTGGCTAATTTTTTGATTTATTGTAGAGATGAGGTCTCGCAAAGTTGTCCAGGCCTTGAATCCACAGACTCAGGCAATCCATTCACCTCGGCCTCCCAAAGCACAAGATTACAGGCTGAACCACCAAGCCTGGCTGAGTTGATTTTTATATATGGTGAGAAATGGGCTCCAGTTTCATTCTTCTGTATGTGACTGTTTTGTCTTTCCAGCACCATTTATTTTAGAGGGTGTCCTTTATCCACTTTCTTACTCATTTTTTTTACAGAAGCATAAGAGAGAGTATCCATGTCTTACCACACCTCATTAAATGGCTCACAGGCAGTAGAATATTGCAACAAGGAACGTCTCATGTGTCCATTCATGTAGCAAATAATACAGGAGTTGTACCTCTACTGTTTATTTGTTACTTCAGAGAGTGAGAATGAGAAAATAAATCATGAGATTAAGAATATTTGTATGACCTAGCCAGGAAAAATATAAGGGACATTCATTTCAAGGGATCTGATTTAATGTTCAGGGAGGTCAGCATGGCCAACACAAGGGTGAATGTGCCATGGGAACTTCTCCCACCTTGCGCCATCCTCTCTTCCTTCCCCAAACACACACTCGCTGAACTCAAAGACTCTCATGAAGCATCTGTGTGACATGCCTGAGCACCAATAGGCCAAAATAAATGGACACCCTGACTCTATTGCTATGATGAAATTTTTCTTCTGATGCTGTTGTCTCCAAACTTTGCCCAAGATAAAAAGTGAAACTATGAGAAGTGGTAGGATCCATTTGTTTTCTTACTCATGACAGGAAAGCTGTTAAGAGAACTGGAGCAAACTTCAGGGTCCACTGCAGAGGCTGGGCTGGGTGGAGGCGGGGACACCTGGGGGCCAGGTCACCTGGGTGGCCACCAGCGATGAAGTCAGAGCCTTTTGCTTTAGAAAGATGCATTTTCTACCCCTACTTGCTCCTAGAATGTTCCTGGCCATATTGTTTCACGGTTAGAATTTCTTTTGCTGGATTTTTGTTTTTCAGATCTGACACTGAACTTGCCTTTGCTTGATTTCTTTTCTCCCTCTCTGGATCCCAAGGCAAGAGAAGTACCTGCAGAGTGAATGCCAGTAAACAGGTCAGCACTGACAGAGTCTCTATAATCAAATGCATAAACCTAGATTAATGGTGAATTTCATTTGCCAGGAGTGGCAACAGTGCAATCACAGAAGTTCTTCCTCCATCATTGCACCTACTTGTACGTTCAAACTAAAACCTGAAACCCTGAAAATTCCACTTCACAATGGTTTTCAGTGTTTGAGCCTGTGAATTAAAGACCTTCATTGTTTGCAAGGATTATTTCCTTGCCTTTACCAGTTTCAAAGAAAGATAATCTTCACTAACTTTTCTACTGATCCTTGTTGATCAGATCAACTTTGTTTTGGATTCCTATTGAATCAAAGACAAACAGATTCATTTTAATCACTTTCATGTGTAACTTTGTTTCAGTTCAGGATTCTCACTGTGCTTCTATTTCCTTGTTATAAAGACTATTAGGCAGTTGGGGGAAATACAGAAATTACCCTAAATTCTATTCACTAAATAACAAAAATTTCAGACAAATTATCTCAGTTGTAAAGTACTTTGGAACACCGAGTAATTATATGCAATTAAAGCCCCAGTGTTTGTTTACTTTCCCTAGTTAATTTATAATATAATTACCTGTACTCAGGAAAACTAACAGATTAGCAAGCACTGGAAATCAAAAATATCTCTCATCATCACAAAAATAAAGACAAACATTTATTCTACTCCTGGAGTACTTCAGATTTCAGATAAAACTATTTAATACTTTCTACCTTTTTAACAAGCCATAAAGAATCTAAAGAATATATCCTTGGAGACAATGTTCTTAGCTGTTTGTAAATATATGGAAGAGGCTTTTTCCTGTGCCTGCCCCCTCAGACACCTGGGACTGGGATTAGGGAGTTTCACTCTGGGGCATACTGCTCCTCTTCCTCCCTGGTCTCCCATCTTCCAGTGGGTGGGCGGTTACTGAATCTGCATTTAAAGCTCAGATCAGAAACAAACCTACACTCTCCTCCATGTCATGCAATGAGCCCAGAGGCAGACATCGTAGATGTTTTCCTGGGCTCAGCCCACAGCGACCTTCTCTGCCCCTCTTCCCTCATATGAACTCATATGGGGGATTCTTCCTGTAGCAGGTGCTTGTACCTGGACCTGAAAAACGGCAGAGTCCCCCACCCCTGATTCAAAACTAGAGTTCTAAGTGACATTAATGTATGGGAGGTAAGCGGCTTAGTTATCTCCTGAGCATTAGGCTGCAGCCAACCAAACGAGCAAAGGACATTTCTTTGGGAACACCCTAAGAACTTAGTTCACACTGACTGGAATGTAAAGGGTGACCAGTGGTCCTGACTTGCTGGGATGGAGGAATTTGAGGGCTCAGAACTTTCAGTACCAAAATCTGGAAAATCCCCAACAAGACAGAGCCTCCTTGTGCCCCTCATGACTGCTTTGTCTCAGATGTCCATGTGACCTAGTGTAACAGGAAATGGAATGGGGCCTGGGTGTCCCACACCATAGCTCTTCATCTCACAGTCCATGGTGGTCTGCACAGACAGTGTCAATCCAGTCCATGCCAGAAACCAACCCCAGTGAGGGGTCCAACCTTCCCACAAAGCCATGTGCTGGCAGAGAGCTGGTAAACACAGCCCCGGCTATCAGCACTCTACAGATAAATGAGCAGGACACTCTTGCTGGAACTCCATCCCCAGCAGTGACCTTGTCCCTCCCTAAGAAGGCATCCTGAAGTTCTCCAGCTGGCAGAAGAGGGACCCACCTGCCAGACAGACCAGCATTGTTTGGGAGAGTTGTGTCTATAACTATTCTTCTCCACAGAGCTCATGTTACAAGAGGGGGGTCCCAGGAGACAGCACCTTTGGTACAAGGGGAGGCTGGGCCACATGCCACAGGGTATCAGGGTGCACGAAGATGCTGCCTTCTGGGAGGGCACACCCACCCTTGGCGCGTAGAGTGGAATACTCCCTGTTAAAGGCACATATGCGAACAGAAGCACGTAGGATAAAAGTCTGTGATCTATAATTTAAAACACACATCCCCTCTGTTTCTTGCTATATCACAGACACATCACTTACTTTGTCTTCCACATTGTCTCTGAGTTCATGGTCACCAATCTCTGAAGGACACTTGGCTTCCAGCTCCTTAGAGGATTATGTGCGGAAGTTTGGCTGCCCTTTCCACTACACTGTACTGGCTTCAAGTCAACAGAGAGAATTTGAGGCAAAGGCACAGGGTGTGGTGGAGAAAGAAGAGGTAAATAAGCATCCGGTTCACCAAGGGCTGAGGATATGTGGTGCTTGAAGTGGCCTAGCCCTATGCACTTGACCGACTGTGCTATCATGGCTAATTGGAAGATGATGCCATCACAAAACTCCAGTAGTGTCAATGAGGCATCTTCTCAATAGAAATCCAATCTGATGATATATTTTTTAGAGGTTCTACTTCTTTTTTTCATATTAATTATTTATTGTATTCCCCTTTGACAATTATTTGTATTGTACACTAATTTTTTTTTTTTTAAAAAGAAAGTTCTATGGCCCCTGGATTTATAGTCCAAGGTTGTAAGGAAGAGAATTAACATTTTACATTATATTTTCTTTTGTTATTAATCAATATTTTTTATTATGGTTTTGTGGGGTACAGTTAAGCGTTAGGTGTACAATTACATTTCATTCAGGCACCCTGTTGATAAGAGGTGTTTTCCCTTGAAGCTAAAGAGGTTCTTCTTCTTAAGATAGTTTATCAAAGCTAAGAAGTAAATTAAATAAAATAACACAAAAGCAAAATGCCCTGGACACAACCCTCAACCTGCCCATTTTGCCATTGTGTGCCTGTAGAGGAGAAGCTTAACAGACTGGACAGAATCTGTATCCTCTCATCTGCTAAACTGGCACCGTGCTGGATCACTCCTACCATGGTTGGGCCTAATTAGATGAGACAGACAACCTCATGAACTGTCAGTCTCAGATACAGTAAAAATCCCATGCTAAATGTATCCTAACAATACACAGGAACTTTTTCCATTCAGTTATTATTGCCATGCCTTAATGTCTAGAGAAAAGGGAAGACTGAAACTGTTTTGATTGAAGCTAAGTAGCAGAAGTCTTAAAAAATAATATCCTCTGTTAGTATCTGCCATGTTAACACAATTTAGGCTTTCATTTAAAGTAGAAATCTGAGCATTTCTTGAAGTTACCATCATGCATGATAAATTTCCGAAGGCAGTGAGACCTTCGAGGGAGGTCGTGTCCCCACATGTGTCAGCTTCCTGAGGCCATATGTACCACTCTGTCCTTGTCCTTAGGAAGTCAAGCATTTGAGATACTCCTACAGGAGTAGTTGGGATATCACCAGGGAATGTTTCTGGTCATTAACAAACCAGTGGGCAAAGAGAGTCACTGAGGGCTGCTGATGTCTGGAGGGACCATTGCCAATGTCTGATCAGTCCAGTGGTTCCTTCTGCAAACGTCCTGGTCATGATTCCAGAGTGAGACTGCCCAACAGCAAGTGTCATGATAACGGACAGCACACATCTTTATGGCCCAGACCCAAGTTATAGCCACCACAGTTTCTGGGGCCCTGGAAACATACCCTGATCAACCGAAACACTATATTTAAAATTGGATTTCATCATACCTACACTTAAGTTTAATAGTCACATATGGTGAGTGGCTGTCACATTGGATGGCACATTTTCAGAACGTTGAATAAGCAGTTGAAGCAAATGCAAAAAAGAAAAAAAAATTTCTGAACACTTGAATACCTAAACCTGAATTGTTCCCCACATCTTTAAAAAAAAAATTAGAAACGGAAAATGGCATTTTCTTTGTAGTTAAAGAAACACTAATGAAACTTGTGATTTTTTAAACTGATTAAATATATGTTTGCAAATTATTTTTGCTTTATTTTCCACTAAATTATTCAATGTTGGTGAGCACATGGAGAAAAGGAATTTTCATAAACTAATGGACTGTCATATGTCTGTTAGTATAAATTTGGGGGCACTCAATTGACCACAGTTATCAAAAGGCTTTAAACAAAGTGTAGGCCCTGTGTCCATGAATTTCATTTTTAGAGATTCATCCTAAGGAACTAATCGAAGCCTTAGACAAAGATTAAGGTGCATGGCTACCAACAACATCATTAATTCAAACAATGGAAAAAATCCCAAACCTACTCAATGCCGAAGAATGGGGGGATCATTAAATAGATGGCTACTAAAAGAAGGCTGGCATATTTCTAAGA
>NW_007261266.1:0-16788 GCF_000164805.1 Carlito syrichta
GGAGAGAGGGGCTGCAGAGAGTGGACCAAGGCAGGTGAGACACTTAGCTCTGAAATCCCAGGTGGCGAGACAAGCCTGGAATGGTCGGTGTGTTTGGAGCAGAGTGGGAAAGGCCCGGGAAAGAAGGGAAGGTCAGGCAGCAACCGAGAGCGAGCTGGAGCTTAGAAAAGAGCAGCTGCCTGCTATGGACTCCCAGAAAAGACTCTCCCGGCCGATGGAAGTCCCAGCATCTCCTAGGTTAAGCTGGGTTCTCAGAGACACCTTACTGAGTCCTTGAATGCCAGATATATCCTCTAGGGGTCCCTGTCATTTGCAGGGAAAGGTGGGTGTGCGGTTTGAAGATGGGCCATGCTTCTCTTATGGTGGTGCTCATCTACAAAAATCGCCCCCTCCTATTCTGAGCGGGCAGTCAAGAGAAGCGCCCGAGGTCCCAGTACTACCCCATGTCTGGCTCCTCCTGGACTCCCAACCACATGCACAAACACACACACATCCCTGCGCATGTTCCTTCCCCTAAGACCCAGCCAAAAACACCTGACAACAAAAAATTTCCCATCAGAAACCGTTTTATTGAGAGGGTCAAACCACGAAAAATATGTCCCTACACAGGCTCTGGAGGCACTAGGTCTCCCTGGGAATTTGAGCAAAGGCACAAGGGGTGAGTGTCCAGCAAAGTGTCACAGAAAATTTATAAATGAAGCGCTCCAGCGAAATCAATCTGTGGGCTCCCGGGCACCGCGGGATTGTCGCAAAGGCAGCACACCAGGTGGCAACTGTACGAAGGATCTGCCGCCAAAGAGACTGGCAGAGTCGGGTGCTGGCCGCCGGGGTCCCAGGGAGATCGATGGTGGGCAGCGCCTAAGCGATCAGAGTTGCCAAGCTCCAGCCATGTGTTCCCGGATTGGCCAGGCCGGGCGAGGGAGGGGGATTGGCATCAGTTGGGCTCCCGATGAGCAGCTTCAGTTTCTGTCTCTCCTCCTGTAGGCACCTGCGTGTCGTCGGATCTGGGGTGAGAGCTCTGCCACTGGGGCCTCCCGGTCTGGCCTCGAGGGGTCAAAGCCGGGCGGCCAGGGCCCACAGTCCCCAGAGTTCAGAGCTGGCAGCTTCTGGGGTCCTGGTTCCAAGGCTAAGGAATTTCTGGCGCCCTGCACACCGCAGGGAGAGCCCCGCAACATCGCCATCGCCTGGCTGCTCCATCTTCTGCAGGAAGGAATAACTGGCTTTATGAAGATCCCTGACGCCACTGGGGTTTTTTATACTCCTGGTGCAGAAAGAGTAAGCAGGAATGGATAAGGAGTCTGCTGGGTGGGGAAGGGCAATTCCGGAGCTAATTGCATCAGAGGAACCTCCCCAAATACAATCAGATGGAGTCCATGCAATCATCTCAGAGGAAATCGTCCAAAGGCTTATGATCCTGATGCGAGATGACATCCGCATTGGAACCAAAGCTTGGGAGCCAAGGGGGACATGTGGGGGAAAGTACTTTGGAGAAAAGGACCTGCCTGAAGTTGAGGAAATATTCAACCCTTCTTCGAGCTCTGCTGCAGAGACTGAAAGGCAAGTCCCCAGGAGGTAGAATGCTTGGAGAAGGGGGGTCAGAGGGATGCCTCAGAGGGATGTACCTTGTGGTGGAAGAGGGCAGTGCTTAGGAGACTGTCCTCCTGGTGATTACTGCAGCCCAGTGGCTCAATGTCAACATCTTCATTTTCAGCAGACTTCTGAGTCATAACAAGAAGCCAGAGTGAAGACTCCAGTGACTGAACTCCAGAGCTCTTCTGCGCCTTTCTAGAGGAGTGACCCTCAGTGACTTATCAAATTTTTGAATGCTTAAAAAAAAAAAAAACAACTCTGCTATGTTATGAAAGCCAACGGGTGCTTAAGTTGGACCAGTCAGCTTTATGGACACAATTCCATGATGGAAGTTCATTTCTAGACCATTCCTGGCAGAAAGTAATGTGATCCATGATGAGTGTCATCATGATCATCAATCTGATGGTAGTTGAAGCACAGCATTCATGAGAATGGAGACAACAGTTTGCACAAGAAACTTTGTAGAAGTGAACATCACTGCATATTACATTAATTGGATACAATGGTAGGTAACACATCTCTGTGAAATATTGTAAAGACCTCGTCATATCTCCAGAAAGGAAAGTCAGCACACAGAGGTCATTTTGAATACAGACTTCTCCAGGATCCTTGTGGTTGCTCATTTGAAGATGAGAAAATCAGAGTGTGAGCTTAATGGCTCCCCTTTACCATCACTGGAAGTGTGTTTGGAATTGAAGGAAACCACATGCTGATAAAAAAAAAAAGAGAAAATTTAAAGAAAAATGGAAACAAAGTAAGACAATAACAGAACGAGTAGATACTGAAGAAAGAAAATGAGAAATGGCATGTTTTGGAATGTTTATGGGGAAAATGTAGAAGCCTTATCTCTGAGAGAAGGATAGCAAAAGGGGGAAGATTGTAGCATGATATCTAGGTGGTTGGAAGGGTGGGGCAGACATAAATAGGTTTGAACCCAGTGACAGCTAGAAAGCCCTGAGGGGATAAGGCACAGCTAGCCTGTGTTATAAGAGGCACCAGCAAGAAATCGCTCTATATTCAGAAATAGCCATGGATCCTGCTGTGGTTCCAGACCAAACACAAGAGCTCCTCTGCCACTGGCCTTCTAGGAAGACTCCATGGCAACATGCCAGGAGGGCTATGGCTGTCTTCTGCCCACCACAAGAGGAAAGTCTTTTCCTAGCTCCATGTTACAATGACTAAAATACATGCAAGGTGAAAGATCTGCCTTGCCTTTAACCCTCAACAACAAGCATCTATGAGGGGCAAACGCCCAAAACTGGAATTATCTTTTGGAGGGTGAGCACCTTGTAGTACAGGCTTTCTCCACTAGGTCAGTGCTCTAGAATCACATCAAAATCAATGTACCAGCTAGTGGTGTGAGAGGCTGTGTTCTGCTTCACTGAATTTATTTTTGAGATTCCTTGAACATCTACGCCCATTTCATAATGTGTAACTTGTGCAAACACCCTGACCACATTGAACTGAGTGTTCAGTAGTGTTTGTTCAAATATGACATGTCCAAGGCTCCAGCTTTTCTATTCACCAGATCTCACCCCAAGTGGCTTTTTTGTCTGGTTCCCTGGAAAAGAATAATCCTGAAAGGACATGTTTTGTTGATATGGGAGGGATGAAACAAAAAATGGCAGATGCAAAAAAAAGATATCAAAATTGAGCAGTTCAAAAACTGTTTTAGAGCAGCAGAAAAAGCATTCTCGTGGATGAATTGCATCAAAATGAGAGTACTTTGAAGGTGACTCAAGTTTAAGCATGTAAGAAAGAATGCACAATTTTTATAGATATATTCCAATTTGGGGAGGATTTCCTCTTGTAAATCCAAGGCATTCAAGCTGGATGCAGTGGCTTAGGCCTGTAATCCCAGAAATCTGAGAGGACAAGGTGGGAGGATCACTTGAGACCAGGAATTCAGGACCAACCTTTTAACTTACTTTTAGCTTTCTTGAGACTTGCTTGTCAGCTGAATCCTGAACCACAATGGAAGATGGTCTGATTCACCCTCTATTGGTTGCTTCTACTTACTTTATTCCTTCCCTTCCTTCTTAGTGATATTCTTTGTAACATCCAAATAAACCACAGTTGGTCCTTGAACAACACAGGTTTGAACCCTATGGGTCCACTTATGGACACATTGTTGTCAGTGAAAGTTATACCAAATGTGCCTGTATATTCTGCCTCCCCATTCCCCCTCCTCCACCTCTTCCACCTTTGCCATACCTAAGACAGCATGACCAACCCCGTCTCTTACTCCACTTCCTTAGTGTACTCAGTGTGAAAATGATGAGAATGAAAATGTATGATGATCCAATGCCACTAGTTGAATAGAAAATATATTTCCTCCTTCTTACAAATTTCTTCATAACATTTTATCTAGATTATTATAAGAATATAATATATAGTACATATAACGTATAAGCCTGAGTTGTCTCCATAGGTCGTATGTATTTTATTCAGTTTATAATCTCAGAGTCTATATTTGGGGGAAATCAGATTAAACATTAACTATTTATCCAATGACCATCTAAAATCACTTATTTATTCTCTTTAAAATTTTGTTTATAGAAATATACAAAAGTAAGCCTTCTGCAATAAAAGGATGAGCATTTATTTTTTCCATTAGCATCTTCACCATTTTTACATCTCCTTACACCCTTAATCCCCTGGATATCACATTCAGTAAAATGTTGAATATTATCCATAATAAGAAGCAGCCCAACTTTTTTGTCCCAAGTCCAAGGGTGGAAGGTTTTCAGTATTTCACCATTAGGTAAAATATTAGTTGTAGGTCTTATAGATAGAATTTAAATAAATAAGGAAATTCACTTTTTCTAATTTGCTAAGATCTTTTTTTGTTTTATTCATGAAGAGAAGTTGAATTTATAAAAGGGTAAAGTGAAAATTATTTTTATGATAAATCAACATCAGGGACCTAGAATAAATCCCACTTAAATCACAATGTACTTTAAAATATATATATTTTATGTAAAAATATACATTTTTAAATAGATATTGCTGGATTTAGTATGCTACTATGTTATTTATAAGTCTTGAACTTTGAGGGAGAGAAGAATGAGACAGACATTGATATTGAACTGGTGGGCATGTATACAAATTCCACAGGTAAAGTAAGAGCTGTGTATACTCATGAAGGGGTCGCACATGAGTAGTAAGCAAACATTCATGTTATATAGCTCCCATGCTCACTTTGGAATGGAGAGTTGCCATTTAAATGTATTGCAGTTAGGCCATATGTAGTAAAATGTGGTTCAGGGACATTACAGCACTCTATAAAGGGCCAAAACCAGTCCACAGTCATTGGCCTCTTATCTGGAGAGAGTTACAGAAATCATTCTCTTGTCCAATGAAAGTTTGTTCAATTATGAAAGCCGGGAAACTGCGGGTGCTGGGACACAGCAAGTGCTGGCCCTGAGCAACGAGTGGTGTGGCCAACGACGAACTTTCTTTTTAAGACAATTAAGGTATTGCCACTAGGAAACTGCCCTCTGAGAGACATTGGAGCTTGGAAGACTGGACACTGCTTCCACCTAAAAAGTGCCAACTCAGACAAGCGCTGCCACCGGCCAAACCCCACCAGCGACAGCGCTCAAAGGGCGCCTGTTTGGTGCAAATCGCGGTGCTGCAAGCCTGAAACGCGAGTCTGGGGAAAGCAGCCGTTCTAGGATGAAGAACCGAGAACGTACGAATCCTGTGAACAAGAAAAGTTGGGCTCAGCGCTCCTGGCGAAAGGGCTGGTGGGAAACCACCGGTTCCACAAAGAGCCGAGATGCCAGCGAGACCCTGGTTGGGAAGCCAGGGCCAAAAGAGTCAGGGAGGTGGAGGGGCTGCGCGCAGGCTGGACTCCTCGAAGGTGGCGGCGTCGGCGTCCACTGCCGGCGCTGTGCGTTCTCCTGGGCAAGACTTTCTCCTGGGAATGTACCTTGAAATGGAATTAGTAGATTTTGAGATTTGTGAATTACAGCTTCGTAAGACAGCAGATTTTTAAAAAAATTGGTAGTACCAATACACAATCCTACAGACAATACATTAAAAAATCCTATGTTCCACATGTTCTGGAACACGGGATATTGCCAGGTATTTTAACATTTACTGATTGAAGAGGTAAAAATAACACCTAATTTTTACCTTTCTATACATTAACCTGACCATTAATTGCATTTTTAGTCATTGTATCTGTTTTCTTTGTGAGGCCTTATATCATTAACTCATTTTTCTTGGATTCTTAAAATATTTTAGAATAATTTGCATGAGTTTTTACTTATACTATTTATAGGGTTTCTGACTCAGAATATCATATCTTGGTTTGTAAATGCTCTTTCACTTTTTTGAAGGTGCCAATAAAGGAAGACAAGTTCCTAATATTACAGAATAAGGTTCATCGATCTTTTCTTTTATAGTTATGTTTTTCTGACTTGTATATGGTATCATTCTTATGCCTAGTCGACATTTTTTAAAAAAAAAACTCTGTTTTTATCAATAATTTTAAAGTATTCTATATAAAATGCATGTCCTTAATGCAGCTGGTGGTAAGGCAGTATGTGAGATTTGAACGGAGATCTAATTTAATTCTTTTATATAGATAAGTACTTCTTAGCTCAATTTGTAAAATGTTTATTTTGTTTTTTATTTTCCTAGAAGGAGGTGAAAGAGAGAGGAGGACACAGGAAGACAGCAAGAGAGAGAGGCAGGGGAAATGGAGGGAGATATCTAGCTATGAACATATACATCTATGTATACTAACATACTGAAGCTCTACAAAATTATGGGTCTGTTTTATGTCTGTCAGTTCTATATCTGTACAAAAGTTATATATTTCTTGCACAAATATTGTACTTTCTTAATTGCTATAATTATTTAATTACTATGTATAATTTTAATTACAATAATTTCACACAGAGCAAAATCTAACTTCACATATTTTTTCTTCAGTTACGTACTCTTATGCTCCTTTAATCTTCCATGTGATTTACAAACTCAACTTGCTTTTGTTTACTAAAATCCACTGTTGGCACTTGTAATGCATTGAAAATATATAACAATTGAGGATGAATTTAGATTTTTTTAAGATAATTTTTTTTTGACTTGGACACTCTGTCACAAGGGTGGAGTGCAGTGGCACACTCATGGCCACCCCAGTGTCGACCTGCTGGACTCCAGTGACGCTTTCACCTCAACCTTCAAATTACCTGAAAATACAGGTGTGTGCTACCATGCCCAGGTCTGATTTAATTTGATTTGATTTGATTTGATGTTTTAGAGACAAGGTTTCGCCAAGTTGCCTGCAGTCTTATGCAGTCCAGTCACTGCAGCCTCCTAAAGTGCTGGGATTACAGGCTGAGCCACTGAGCCCAGCCAAGATAATTTTTCAATCATTCTTGACTAATTTAGGTATTTTTAAGAATCTCGTAATATAGTTTTATAGTTTTTCCACTAGATTTGTTTGCTTGTTTTTAAGAAACAGGATTTTCCTCTATCACCCAGGCTGGAGTGCAGTGGTGCAGCCAAAACTCTTTACAACTTTGAACTCCTGGCCCAAAACAAAACTCCTATCTGGGCCTCCTAGAGCATCATGAGATTTTCAGCATTTTCTTTTTATTTTCTTCCCATATATCTTGTGTATTCAAATGTCATGATCCAGCCAACTTCCAAATTGTTTTTGTTTTTACCTAATGCTCTTTGCTGTGGCTAAAAAACACTAACTTCCCACATACCATCGGCAGAATGCTGGACAATTAACAGGCCTCTAGGAAGAAACTTGAACAAAAATCAACAGAAGTTAGTGAAAAATATCTCAAGTATCTTGCTTGCAAAAGTTGTCGGAATCAAAATGGAGATACCCATGTTATAAACAAAACAAAACAAAACAAAGAAATAAAACCCTGACAAATAGGACTGGGGAAGTCTATAAAGACAGCATTCTTATGCTATATGCCTAATAACAAAATGATCCCAAAAGGTTCTGCAAAAAGGACAACCTGGCACAAAGGCCATCCCAAGTTTACACAAAAAAATGTAAATGTAAAATATGGGAAAAGGTCTTCTTCAAAGACATCTGCCCAGTAACTGCCTTTCCAACCTCTGATTCACATCATTCTTGTCCTGAATTTTAGAGTCAAGGATTATTTCAAAACAATTATGTAATTTTACTTATTTTTCCTTTAAAAATTTTGTCTTCCCTTACCTCCCTGTATATACACAGAGTTAATCAGTCACACATCTTTCCATTACAATGCCCTATTCCTGAGTAAATAACATTTTCTTTTAAAAAGCCTCTCTTGTTATTACCCTGACATGTCATAGAGTTTCTTGTCTCCAAATCGCATATTTTACATCATTTTCCAAAATTTCTCAACAAGATTAAGATTTGTAGAATGAAATGTATAGGTCCTTTGGCCTTTTAATCATTAATAAGAAAACTGCTTTAGTTTTAGAAACTAGTGATTATACAGAACCCCTTGAGCATGTCCAGATTGTTAACAATTTATCTATAGGCAGTAATATTGATCCTTTTTTATCGGCTTCCCATGACAGCCTCCTGCACATCACCTGGAAGCTTGTTTACTGGTATATTGTTATTAGTCAACGTACTCCTCCAGCCCACAACCTGAGGTCATGGAACGCTGATGCATGGGAATGTCAAGATACTAGATTCATGTGACTACTATAGAAACTGAAGAATGCAACTCTGTACAGTTCTTTTGGCCCAGACTTCCTCCAGGTCTAAGCCCCTTGGCTTTAGAGACTTGCTTTAGAGCTTTTAAATACTCACAGTCTTTATCCTGTCACACCACACTTACCACACTTGCCTCGGAGTGTTGGTCCCCTTTCCCTCGGTGAAAAGTGAATAATAAATTTTATTTATTTCTACTTTCATCCTTGTTTCAATCTAGAGTTTTTCCCATGGCTCCAGCCCACCATGCCTCAGTTTACCCTTTCAAGAAGCTTTATCTCTTATCTTCCCCCACCAACCTAATCTACTGGATATGACTTTTAGTAAAATTTGAAAAACAGTTATACTGGTTAAGATTGCATTCCTTTTCCAATATTGGGCAGAGAAGGTTTTCAACATTTTACCCTTAGGTGGGATGTTAGTTGGGGATCTCTTACAGATATGCTTTATCAAATTAAAGGAGTTCATGTTTTCAAATTAACTAAGTGTTTATAATGAAGGGGTGTAGCCTTTCTAAAAAGTTTTCCTGCATCTACTGAGATTACCATACTATTTTTCTTCTTGCTCTGTTAATATGATAGATAATATGGACTGATTTTCAAGTGCTACACCAGTGTTGAAGTCCTGACAGCCCACAAGGTCATAAGGTATTTTTAAAATTTGTAGCTGGATTCAGAATGCTAACACGCTGCCCAAAATTTTTGCACCAGTGATCATGAGAAATACTGACTGTTAAAAAAAATTGTGTAGGGCTGCTAGAGTAATGCATAAAATGGACTTGTAAATATGCAGACATGTTGATATTGAAAGAGATCTTCCCACATAAGTGGCTGTAATGCAGAAAAATACTTTTCAAGCACTAGAAACATGTATACTTTAAGGTTTTTCAAAAGTCTTAGGCGACTCATTTATTTTTTCTTTTTTTATAGAGTCAGGTCTCACTCTGTTGCCTAAGCTGGTCTCAAACTCTTAAACAATTAACTCTTAAACCTGCCTCGGGTTCCTAAAGTTCTGGGATTTCAGACATGGGCCACTGCACTTGGCCTGGGGTTTCACTTTTAAAAGATTGAAAGAGCTGTGGCGATTCATAATGGTGAAAGTTGCAGATAGGAGCCATATACTTAGTCCAAGACAGAAATGCATCCATAAACCCCTTTTTTCTAGATTTCTTTAAAGATGTCCATTTGAAATCCCCCTCATCTAACCCAAGATAACAAGATTTTTCTCTACAATTAATTGGCAAACAGGGATGCTGTGATTTGAATGTCCCATTCAAATCTCATGTTGAAACTTTATCCCCAAAGGGACAGTAGTCAGAAGTGGGGCTTTTAAGAGGTGATTGGGTCATGAAGACTTTGTTCTTTTGATTAATTAATCCATTTATAGATTAATGAATCCATGGTTAATGGGTATCAGGGGAGGGGAACTGGTGGCATTATAAGAAGTGAAACCAGGCAGGGCCTGGTGACTCAGCCTGTAATCCCAGCACTTTGGGAGGCTGAGGGGAGGGGATTGCCTGAGCCCACAAGTTTGAGACCACCTGGACAATTTGACAAGACCTCATCTCTACAATAAATCAAAAATTAGCCAGACGTGGTAGCATACACCTGTAGTTCCAGCTACTTGGAAGGCTGAGGTGGAAGGTTCACCAGAGCCCAACAGATTGAGGCGGCAGTGGCCAAGCATGTGCCACTGCACTCCAGTCTGGGTGACAGAGTGAGACTCCAAGTCAAAAAAAAAAAAAAAGAAGTGAAACCTAAGCTATCATGTTCAACCCTTTCACCATTGCTTTAGTTTGAATGTTTGTTTCCCCAAACCTCATGCTAAAATTTGATACCCAGTGCTGGGAATGGAGCCCAGTGTAAGTGTTTAGGTCTGGAGAGTAGATTCCTCATTAATACACAATGTTCTGGTGGCTGTGAGTGAGTTCTCACTGTATTCATTCCCATCAGTTCTGGGATAATAGTTTGTTTTTGGTTGGTGTAATTGTTTTCTGAGACAGAGGCTGGAGGGCATTGGCACAATCCTGGTTTGCTACATCTTTGGCCTCTTGGATTCAAGTGACTCTTCCATCTGAGCCTCCCTAATAGTTGTCATTATAGGTGCATGCCACCACACTCAGCTAATTTTTTGATTTTTTTGTAAAGAAGATTCTCACAATGTTTCCCAGGTTGATCTCAAACTCCTGAGCTCAAGCAATCCTCCTGCCTTGACCACCCAAAATGCTGATATAATTGGCAGGAACAACCATGCCTGTTCTAAATGTTTTTGATTTTATAAAAATGATTTTGCTGTGTTGCCCAGGCTAGTCTTAACCTCTAAGCATCAAGCAATCCTCTCAACTCAGACATCGAAAGTGCTGAGATTACAAGCATGAGTCACTGTGCCCCACAAGATGTAGTTGTTAATGTTAAGGATGGGCCCAGTGGCTTAAACCTGTAATACCACCCTTTTGGGAGACAAAGGTGGGAGGATCACTTGTGCCTAGGAATTGAGGCAGTAGTGAACCACGGTCATGCCACTGCACACCAGCCTGGACAACAGAGTGAGACCCAATCATTAACAAAACAAAACAAAAAGCTGTGAACTAGGTCTCTGCTCCCTTTTGGTGTCAGGTATATCTATACAGCTTTATGGTTTCTAATCTTGACTTACCCAACTAAAATCAACTCATCAATTCTACAAGTGGAGATTAAGGAAAATGCTTTCATCATTGTGTACAATTTCAACAGAAGAACCATAACAATTTTGAGTAGTACCCAAAGAAGAGTTCCTTAGCAAATTTTCAATACATGGAGTCTTTCTAATTGAAAAATGTTAGACAGATGAGGTGACTCACACCTGTAATACTAGAACTTTGGCAGATGAAGGTGACAGGATTGGCTGAGCCCAAGGGTTCCAGACCAATCTGGGTCACTTGGCAGGAACTCGTCTCTATAGTAAATAAATTTTAAAAATTAGCTGGGTGTGGTGGTTCATGCCTATAGTTCTAGCTACTTGGAAGACTGAGGTGGAAGGATCGCCTGAGCACAGTAAATTGAGACTGCAATGCCCATGAGCGTGTCACTGCACTCCAGCCTGGGCAACAGAGTGAAACTCAGAATCACACCAAAAAAAGTTTCTGGCAATTTAGTAATACAAAACAAGGAATAATCTTCAAAGCAGAGAGGTTCCTATGCATGCAGATCATAGTTCCAGCACAAAAGGCCACAGGGACAGTATGAAAGCCCGAGTGGGCTGTCTCAGGCTTCTTCTAGGGCATCGATTGAAGATGGATGTGCTGTGGCCCAGGAGACAGGCTGGTGTTTCTTTACTTTGCAGGTTTCTCCATATTGCAAACCTTGGTTTTCAGCAGCTTGTGGGGGCAGCCTTGACTCAGAGGAGCCCTGGGTGTTGTCATCTAAACCCCTGCCCAGGTGGTGGCAAGTCCTGGTTAGTTTCATACCCATTGGACCTCTCTGTTGGTAGCATCTGCCATTGACTCCTGGACATGTACTTCTTGACATTGTTTTGGCTCCTCTCAACCCAGAAACAGTTGTGAGCCTGGTGGATGCCAAGCTAAGCAGCCTGAAAGAATCAGTCCACATTCCTTCAGAGATGAGGGTGTTGGCAGGAGTTTCAGCTCATTGCAGCAAAGTTATCAAGTGCACAGGCCCAGGCCTGCTCTTGGAAGGAAGAGTGATAAGGGACACATAACTATACAGTGAGTGTGAGTTCCACTATTAGGGGAGCCCAAACCCCACTTGCATACAATTTACTTATGTAGAAATCCTCCCGTGCACCCTACAACTCTAAAATGAAATAAAATAAACTTTACACTTTAACAATGTGTTTTGTCTTTTCTTTTAGCAACCCTGAAAAAATTAATTTAGATTACCTTCATGAAGTACTTTTAATGCTCTTTGTGCTGATACCAGAACATAAAATATTCAATTAGGAAACCAGAAAATAGGAGATAACAGTAAAAATAAATTTTCCAGCAACTTTTATCTTTATTGAAGTATAAGAGGTTTAGAAAAATCTCATAGGAAGGAAAGTATAAACTTTCATGCACCACAGAGCTAACACTGGTGAAAGTCTTTTTTTCCGAGAAATGTTGGTTAAGGAGCAATTGGATTAAACTCTTAGTCACCATTTATTGTGATAAGCTTGGTCTAGCCAATGACTTAGGAAGTGCATTCATGTAGCATATTGATCTGGTTGCATAGTGTAATTAAGCTCTGTTTTTTTAAACATATTTTTTATTTTAATATTGTGGGATATAGTTAAGGGTTAGGTATACAAATATGTATTGTGCAGGTACCCTTGTTGATGAGGTTAAACTCTGTTTTACTAAGGTGTAATATGACTGAAGTATAGGGTATCAACTAACTTGTGAGAAGTCAAGGAAGTAGATATTAAAACTATAGATGAGGATTTGAGAATCCTTGTACTTAAGCCACTTGTGGCAGGTTTCATCTGTCCTGATCACCATTGAATGAGAATCACTTCTCAACACTCTTCCAAGCCTGGGATCACAAATGACAGAAGTATTTCTCCTTGGACTTTGTCTGAGTTTCTAGGGGTCATTAAATAGAAATGATATGCTAAGGAACTCTTCTTTGAGATCTAAACAAAATTATGGTTCTTCGGTTGAAATTGTACATAACGATTAAAACCTTTCCTTATTCTACACATGTGGAATTGATTAATTGATTTTAGTTGGGTCAATCAAGATTAGAAGTTTTATAGTTATATACTTATGGTTATAGTTCAAAAATATAAGCAGAAAGGGGGCAGGGACCTAGCTCAGAAATTTTTATTTTTATTTTTGACTCTGTTATTCAGCCCGGTGTGCAGTTGAATGATCATTGTTCACTACTGCCTCAATTCCTGGGCACAAGCGACCCTCCCAACTCTGCCTCCCAAAATACTGGTAAACCACCATGACTAGCCTCAAGTTCTTATTAACAACTACCTCTGTCTGGGTATCCTGGCTCACACTTGTAATCCTAGCACTTTGGAAGGCTGAGATGAGAGGATTCCTTGATGCTTGGCATTCAATACTAGCCTGGGCATAATAGCAAGACCCTATCTTTATAAATAAAAAAAAATTAGGCCTGGCATGGTGGCTCATGCCTCTAATCCCAGCTCTTTGGAAGGCCAAGGTAGGAAGATTGCTTGACTGAAGTTTGAGTGACCTTTGAATGTAGGTAATTACTTGGGTTCAATTTTCCCCAGTAGAAGGAAACAATACAATGATTGCTGTTTTTGTCCCTACCAAAAATGTGAAGCTTACTTTTTCTTGTTGAGAATTGGGCCATTTTCCCTGTCCAGTGTCAAGTTTTCTTCCAAATCTCTATTCAGCTTTTCTCCAACTCATCATCATCCCAAACATCAACTCATAATTGCCATACACACAAGTCCTTTCACATACACGCATACATCTTTCCGCAAACCTGGGTTTCATTCACTGCTGCGATATTATCATTTGGGGTATTTTGCATTCTAAAATCAAGGATTTAGAGTTGGCTATCTTCCAGAAGAGCTTCTCAGTTTCTTGTCAGGATGTCTTTGGAATTTTCCATCTCTAATCCAATCTCTTCACTAGGGGGTCAACTTCCTTCAAGATGGGACAAGGTGGATATTGACACATGGAGAGTCCTCTTATGCAGCAATTATCTTCCAGGCTTCAGGTCACTACTCAGATCTCCTCCCTCAGCATAGGACCTCCAACTCAAACAGAAAAGTAGAGAAACCAGCCGACTGCGAGTTTGGGTATCCCATTCTCTTCACCACCTGAAGCTAGAGGCGGAAGATGTGACACACTTCCAAGCCCCCGTGAGGGAGGCCTGTGGTTCCATAGAGCCAGTGGCAGGGGCCCTGAAATCACCAGCCTGGAGACCAGGGGAAACTCATCCTTTGCGAGAGTGTTCTATTTCAGCACAGAGTCTCTTCACTCTGAACCCCATTGCCAGGGAGTGATGAACCCCAGTGCCAGGGATGAACCCCAGTTCCAGGGATGAACTCCCATCCCTGAGAGAGTGGGACTACCTTGCATGCCAGTGTGGCACTAGCTGCTGAGCTTCTGGATGAAGACCCGATGCCCATGACCCAGGAGTAGCCACAGGCAACTATAGTATTGGCCTACACCACCACCTACAAGGAGCCCAGTCAATGTGCTGCCCAGGGCAGATGACTGGAACCTCATATTTCTCATGTCAGAGACACTCTCCAGAGTCCATTTGCTGCTGAGTCCTGGCATTCACTATCCTGTGTCCCCAATTTTCCTGGAGGCAGAGGCAACCTGGGGTGGCCAGGAACCCCATGGCCCAGGTGTGCCTTTCACCCTTGGCCCTCAGGAGCGGTAAAATATGGACCTGACCCTCCATTACATGATCCTCTGCCCTTGGCAGTCACTTCCGTGATGCCTCCTCTTTGTACACTTCCAACCTCCAAGGCTGTAGCCATAGTGTGTTCTGGTAAATTGTACCTTGAGCTACCCTAAAAAATACTATTGTTCACAAATCAAAATTCTTTCTCATGTGTTTCTGGTGTGGCTGTTGGATGAATAATTCCTGGGGTGGGGGGAATGTGGGGATTAGTGAGAAGACTGTGGGGTGCGAGGACCCAGATTAGGATTGGCCACTTGGAGGCTTCCTGGCCTGGGAGTACAGAGGGAGTTGGCATCACCTGTGCCAGAGTAGGGGGGGGCCCTAGGACATGTGTGGATGGTGGTCCACCTTGCCTACCCATAGAACTGTCATGACATCTCACAAGCAAAGGGACAACAATCCTGAATTCACCACTAGGTCCTGAAAACACTCCTGCTGGTTCCGCCTGACCCTTAATCCCCCTAAGCCCAGCTCAGGTCTTGGGGCATCTTCACCTTCCTATTTCTCTTCCTCTCCCTCGTTTTCTCCAGCAATCAAACACCACCACTTCCTCCTCACCTTCTTCCAGACACACCTATCGGCCCACACCTTCTGCCTCCCTGGAACCCTGACCTTCAGGCAAACCCATCACATGCATTTCTAGTCTCACATACCAAAAACAGCAGCCCAGACCTGAGAGAAGTATACCCTAGAGGAGGGTGAGGGGAGGGGGAGGGAGGGAGGACTCCTGAACCCAAAGCACAGGAAGAAACAGAAAGGACAGATTCAATTACTGCCCCCACCTCTAAGCCTGGTGCTGCCTAGGCAGTCTCCCATGCCTTGTTCATCATTTGCTCCTGAAACAGATGACTGGAAGAATCTCATTAAAAGTAAGAAAAGTAGAGCAAAAGGGAAGAACTAAGAAGTGATGGCATAGAATCACATAAGATGAAATAGGAGGCTGTGAAAAACACTGGAAATGTGGCATGAACTCAACCCCTCTGCTCATCAGGTACAGAGAGCCCAGCAGTGTTAAATCTTCCTGTGATTCACAGAACCTCATGTATACACAATTAGAAAAGTTGCAATTGAAAGGAAGCTCTGGACCCTCCTCACCCATCCTTCTGGGTGCTCCTAAACTCGTTAGCCTAGCTGATACTGAAACTTGAGGAACTGGGATCTCAATCCAGCTCCAGCATGAACTTGCTTGGGGATCTGGCCCTAGGATTCAGGTAGAGTTCTGACTTCTGAAAGTCAGCAATGCCTCTTTTGCAGCATCAGAGAAGAGACATGATTGGTGGTATTTACTGGGCATGAATGTTGAGGAGACATTTTCTAAAGTGAATGTAAACTTTTAGGGATGGGGACCCTGTTCCTAGGGAACTTCTCCTTTCCTCTCTCCGCAGTACTGAGAACTCTCCTGGAGATTTCACAATGTCTTCTAGAATAATGAAATTTTCGTCTTAATTCACTCACACTGGAAACAGTTTGCAAGTCAAAGGAATGCCACTGTCTCAGGCATAAGAAATGGGTTCTGATAGACTTCCCAAACAAGGCAGAAGACAATAAACAGTTACTGGACTGACTCCTTTGCTGTTTGCATTGGCTTCGTGCCAGCGCATGCGAGGTCCCAGTGCTCGCTGGCCTTACTTCCGGCCAAGCCATTCAGGTGGGTGGACAGAGCCTGTGGTTTCTCGTCAGCACTTTGGCCAGCGGCGCCAGGAGAAACCACTGCAATCCACGCATGTGAGGTCGGTGTCCTGCGTCATAGCTGTCTTGGTCCCTGCTCCGCTGCGTGTTCCATGCCGGCCTGTGCTGGCCGCAGCACCGCTAGATTCTCCGTGGAGGCTTTGTCGCCTGTGGTAGGTTCTAGGGGAAGGCTGTTTTTTGGTAGAAGTTTCTAGAAGAGCCGACCTGGAGGTTTCTCGGTGGTAGAACCTCTGGTTGTGCAGAGCCGTATGTTTTTACGGTGGCACCTCCCTTGTGCAGCCGCGTGTTCCTGTCGCATCCCCCCGTGGGTCGTCAAACCGCGGCAGCTCGAGGCACCACTGCTCTCTGGATCCCGGTCGTCATGGCTGTGCACTCCTTGCATGGAGTCATCGGTTCTCATGGGCGCTGTCACAAAGAGGCCGACTTCACGGTGTTCTGATTGTATCCCTG
>NW_007261267.1:0-14221 GCF_000164805.1 Carlito syrichta
ATTTGCCATGCCACTTTTCATGCTCATTCACACATTGTAACGCCAACTCCTGCAGCTCCTGCAGCTTGCCCTGAAGGGAGAGATGCTCAGTGCCTGCTCACTACCCACCTGGCTCGCAGATAATACCTGGGTCCTATCCTCATCTCTTTCTTGTCCCGGGCCAGCCTGCTGATGTACTCCTCCTTCTCTCAGTGCTGCTCCTTCAGCACTACCCTCTGGTTCTGGTAGAGGGCAATGTACTTGCCTGCAGAATGACAGGGCTCAGAAGCTGGCCCCTCCGAACTCACAGAGTGACCACCACGGCCCTGAATCCCAACTCATTGATAGTGTCAGTGTCTCAAGACAGCTGGATGCAGTGATACTCCAGCTCCTCCATCCACTCTTTCATGTCTGCCTTCTCCTACATCACCTCCATGAAGCACCTCTGGAGCCAGAATCCAGTCAGGATCGGTAGCAACCTGCCACCCCACACTACATGGGCCTGTCAGGAGTGACTCCCTCACCTGTAGTTTCTTCATGGCCTCCTGGAGAGCCTGGTTCTCCTCTTCAGACACAGATTTGTCCCTGATCCCAGGAGCTGGAGTCACCTCCTACAGCTCCTTCCAGTTTGGATCTGTCAGCTTGACCAAGCGCTGACAGTGCACTCTGTGCTGCTTCAGCTGCCCCTGCAGCTGTGCCTGCTCCTTCTCAACACTGACTAGAGCCGTGTTAACATATGCTACCTGCAGGCAAGAGGGGTGTGCTTTGTGGGGGAACCAATAGGACAAATTGGGGACAGGTAGGTAGAGAAGAGGCCCTCTTTTCTGCCTCTTTGAGTGCACCTGTTGTTTACAGGTGTAACTGTGTGTGATCACTGACTCTAGGAAGGGGAAAGGGTTGAAGGAAATTGGAGGACAGGGAAACCAAGACAATAAGGGTTTCCAGGCATCCTCAGAGTAAGAAAAGGGGTCGAGCTCACCATGGGTTCTTCACTCCCAAAATCCTCTAGGTTGCTCAGCATGGGTTGATGGTGTTCTTCATTCTTGTCCTTGGCCTCCTCATTGCCCAATTCATAACCTGGTGGGGCAGCCAGAGAGGTCCTCAGACAACACAGCAAGGGAGACTGAGGAGCTACCTCTGCCCCATCCTCACTGTGTAACCCAGGGTCACCCCTCACCCAAGCAGAATGATCAACTGTTCCAAAGGACTCTTCTAAGCCCTCAGTCCCAGGCTGCAAGAGTCCCCTGGCTTCCTCAGACTCATTCACCCTCCATGGGGAGATCAGTAAGATTCAGCTGGGCCTGCAGTTCCTGATTCTGGTGGTGGGCAGCTTGTAGGTTCTCCTGTGGGTGGAGAGGAGTGAGAAGGCCCAGGGAGGTCAGGTCCTCCCCCTCAGGTCCACTCCCGGCATCTCCCTCACCTGAGTTATTTGCAACTCCTGGTGGGCCATGTCAGCCTTGGCCTTGCTTTGAACAGCCTCATCTGGTCCATGAGCTGGATCTGCAGCAGCATCTCCTTGTGCATCATCTCCTTTTCAGAGACCAGCTGTTGATAGGCAGCCACCTGCTGCTGGTAGGCAGCCACATACTGCAGATGGAACAAATGCTGATCTTGCTGCCTCTGCAGACTCTGAGCCTGCTGGTGCTTCAGTTCCACCTGCAGGAAGACTCCAGGTCTGAGGGCAGGTGGTAACCTGTTTCCAGATCCCAAGCCCTTAAATAGGGAGACAGAGACACCGTGGGCCCTGCTGCCTCACTCCTGGCCTAAGTGACAGCCCTGACCAGAGGCCACCCCTTCACCCAAACTCACACCCCATCACCTTCTTTCCCACCACTTTAACTTTAGGCAACACATGGGTGTAACAGCAGAGAGAGCCAACCAACATCTACTGTTAGCTACACACAAAATGTCCTCTATTTTACATGAAATATTTCATTTAAGTTCAACACCTGTAAGAGGAAAATGCCTCACTGCCTTGTGTGTGTGTGTGTGTGTGTGTGTGTGTGTGTGTGTGTGTGTGTGTCAGGGTCTCATTCTGTGGTTCACTCTGGACTGCAGTGGCACAATCAGGACTCACTGCAACCTTGACTTTGGGGCCTCAAGCAATCCTCCTGAGCTGGGACTACATGACTGTGCCACCACATCTAGCAATATTTTTTTGTAAAGACAAAGTCTTACCATGGTGCACAGGTTGATCTCAAACTCTTAGGCTCAAGTAATTGTCCTGGGCTCAACAGGTCTTCCTGCCTTGGCCTCATAAAGTTCTGGGGTTAAGGTGTAAGCCACCATACCATGTCTGGGAAAACTTCCTTTTTCTGTTAAGGAATCCAAGGCTTATAAATGCCAAGTACTTGACTTGTGACCAGTAGAGCTGAGGCTGGAATCCACCTTGAACACAGGGAGCCTCCATTGTAACATTCTCTCCCTATTAGGAGGATTCCGTGGCAATAACTGAAATGATCATGTCCAGACCTTGGAGGAACCCAGGACCACTCACTTCTAAAAGGCAAGATGGAAGCAAGAAACAGTCACAGGCTTGCTCTTCAGGCTGCTGGAGTCATGTGTCCGCTAGACTGGAGTGACCTCTGTTCTGGCTAGGAAACTTCTCTCCCCAAAGGCTGGTGCCTACCTCCCACCCCTTATCCAGTAGGGAGGATTACCATTTTCTTTAATTCTCCCAGATTCTCATGAAGCTGCTTCAACTTCTTGGCCAGCTCTTTCTTGACATGTTGCTCTGAGTGCAGTGCACTGGTAATCTCCATATTTTCTTTTAGTCAGGACAGACAGAAGTAATCAGTGCAGTGGTCAGCAACCACACTGGGTGACCACAAAGCCAGGTGTTTACCTTCCATGGCACATAAAAGGGTGAAGGCAGACTGGAAGGTCATCCCCTCTCCCAAAAGACATCAGAACAGGGCTATGGCTCATGGGTACCATTTCATGGGAGGGTTCCCACCCACTTTACAGGTGGGGAAACAAAGACCCTGTGGGTAGGGAGGAGAGCAGGCAGCCAGGGTGGTGCATTAGTCTTATAAAGCCACTCTGCAGTTCGGCCAGCTGCTCCTTTAGCTGGCAGTTCTGGGAGAGTGCACCGCTGATGGTGGTGTGGTCACTCTGGATAGTCTCCAGCACCTGCCTGTGCTGCTTCTTCTGCTCATTCCAGTGTTCAACAGTCCACTCCAACTTCAGCAGCCATTCCCCCTGCTCCAGGTTCAGATGGCTCAAACACTTATTGTCCTGCACTTAGGCCTGGAGTTGTTCTGCCAGGCTCTCCAGTTCTGTCCATAGCTGCTCAGTCTCTGCTTGGAACTGCTGTGCTATCTCAGAGGGCAGCAGTTGCAAGGCACCAGACATGGAGGTTCGGCTGACAAAGGAAGCATAAGATAAGGGCCTCTGGATTCTCAAAAGCACTCTTCTTGGTCTTCAGCTCCTAATACAGGTAGCTGACTCCAAACCTTGGCTTCCTAAGCTGGTATTCCTCACATCTGAATGATGGTCAATCTTTCAAGCCACTTTGGTTTTTTTGTTATTTTGTTTGAGTCAGGAGTGACCCAGGCTGGAGGACAGGGGCATGATCATGACTCACTGCCATCTTAACCCCCTGGGCATAGGCAAACCTTCATCCTCCATCTCCCAAGTAGCTGGAACTTCAGGAATGCCCCACTATCCCTGGTTAACCTTTTTATTTTCTGTACAGATGAGTTCTTGCTATGCTGTCTAGACTTGTCTCAAACTCCTGGGCTCAAGTGATCCTCTCACATCAGCCTCCCAAAGTGCTGGGAACATATGTGTGAGCCACCATGGTTGGCCTCCAAGTTGTTTTCAAATAGAGTTCATTACATGCTCAAGATGACCATGGATGGCTGACAATGGACATTACCCCCTCTTTGTATAAGGGAACACTGGGCCTCACAGAAATGACAAGGTTTGCCATCTACTGGCAGGGACCACTTTCCTTCTGCCACAAAGTCATCCACCCACCTTCCTGGGCCATTCCAGGCCATTCCCACAGTCTCTCACACCAGCCCAGCCCCAGCCCTCCCAGCCCAAGCTCACCTGTCTGCTTTCTCTGATGAAACAAGCTGGACTCTCAGGGGCAAAGAAAGCGGTGAGTGAGGTGGGAACTGATGGACTGCCTGGGGACAACTTGAGAAAGGACTGCAGGAAACTGAGCTGCATATAAACCAGTGGCCATTTTCCTTAGAAGGTGAACAAGGTATAAAATATTGAGCAGTCTTTGATATTTTTTGAAAAAAGTACCAAATGCAAAAAACCAGGAGCATTTAATTTTAATAAGATATAAACATTGCTAAAACATTCTTGGGGAACTGTATATCTAAAGAGAAAAAATATAAGGTTCAGTATAGAATTTGTAAGTGCTTAACACTAACTGAAACCTAATGTGCTAAATATTCTAACAAGTTACCTTTTCTTTTAAAAAAAAGTAATATTTTCACATAGAAGGAGAGAGAAGAATAAAAACTAAAGAAAGTAAAAATGGGAAAAAACAATGGTGACTATGTATGAACATTTGAATGAAGTACTTCAAATTATTTATTGAGAAGTCTCATAAGCTACATAAATTATACTCTGATATCAAACTAGAGAGCCAAAATATGTATTTTCCTGAAGCATTGATTTTAATGTCTGCTACATCAATTGTGCATATTGTCACTAATTTCCTCCTAGAATTTGACAGTTGAAGTGCTAATTGCAGCCTAGAATTTTATCCAACTTGCTTTAAATAAAACCTCTTGGTAACCTCACAGCAAGACTCCATTGTTCAGACACAGTTATCTGAATTAACTTCAATTATCATGTTTCCTAGTAGAAGTCAGTAAAACCTACTAGCTCTTCCATCTAATAAAACTCAGATTATATGAAAGTTTCTCAAGAGAGAGCTCTTCATCTTAGGACACTGCGTTTTTGTGAGAGGTTAAATGTGTGAAAGAGCTAAGTAAAATAATCAAGATACCAAAAATCTGAATTTATCTAGAAAATTAAAATATAAAACCACAAAAGCTATTGCTGCTCTCTTGGTAAACATTAAATATAAACACACAAAATTGGTGAGAGTTTACTGTTTATTTTAGCACTGTCCTGCCCCCTACCCACTCCATGACAAATAGAAATGATAGTTTTGGTTAAAAAAAATTAGTCTTTGGTCTTTCTAACTAGACAGGAAAATTTACAACTGGGAACAGATTCTACAACTTTCCACTGTGAAAGGCATGGTATAAGTGCTAGAGAGAAAATATAAGCTACCTAACAACTCCAAATATAAAGATGCTCTTTTAACACAACTGAGATATTTATCTTAAATCTTCAATTACCATTAAACTTTTGGAAGAATGGAATTTTGCCTGAAACTTTAAAACTGATGTTAAAAGCCGGGCTTGGTGGGTCAGCCTGTAATCCCGTGCCTTTGGGAGGCTGAGGTGAGTGGATTGCCTGAGCCCATGGGTTCGAGACCTGCCTAGGCAGGCGAGACCTCATCTCTACAATAAATCAAAAAAAAAAAAATAGCCGGGCATGGTAGCGCGCGCCTGTAGTTCCAGCTACTTGGAAGGCTGAGGTGGAAGTATCGCCGGAGCCCAGCAGGTCGAGGCTGCGGCGGCCGGGAGCGGCCACTGCACTCCAGTCTGGGAGACAGTGAGACTCCAACTCAAAATAAATCAATAAACAAATAAATTAAATAAAATAAAGTTGATGTTAAAACTATGCAATCATTTTGCCTTAATAAAATACATTTTATAGAAAGAAATGGTTTATGATCATTTTTTTCTAACTCAGTAAGAAATCATAATATAAATATGTACATGTACATGTATTTGTTGACTTCACTAAGATCAGTGAGGTTACATACCAGGGAATTATCAGTTCTTGGTGATAACTATTAAAATAAGCAAAGCTAAGTCAGAATTCAACTTCATGGTCACAGAAGACAGCATAATCCTGCATTAGTTTAAAATTCAGTTTTAATCAATCAAAATACGGGATAAGAATAGATTTAATTTATCTTTTGGTAACTATTCTGTAAATATACTTTACCTCTTATCTTTCTAAACAAATGATAATGGTCTGTGTGCTTTGCCTTCTCAAAATCACATCTCAGCAACTCAACATTTTATTTAAACATATGCCTATAATTTAACTGTCATTGTAAGTAAGGATAGGTTAATGTATTGGAGACACAATAATCTGACTCTGTATGACAGTGAAATCTTAAGAAAAGTCCTACTAAAAGCAGGAATAGGAAAAGAATGACCACTATCATCAATATTTTAATATTTTTCAGATTATTTTAAAGTTTGTTACTTTCAAGTTGTCCTTCATAACTTTGGGGATCATTCAGTGACATTTTTATTCATACTTACAATGAGATAATTGTTTGAAAGTTGTGTGAAAACAGTTTACAGTCCCATAGCAGGCACTGTATGTGTAGAACAACTTGGTCTTTCCAGCAACTCTGTGAGAAATAAAATATTGTCATATTTACATATGAGAAACTGAAGCTCAGATAATTTAAGTAATTTTTCAATATGAACAACAATCCAATTTGTTGTCTAAATTGTTTGTCTACTTAAATCTTTTGAAGTTGTTTTGGTTTCTTTCTGTCATTTCTTCTAACTTACACCAGTTTTATTTTATTTTCTCCTTGTAGATAACCTGCCTTTTTTTCTATATTATCCTTAATATTAAAAATTAAATCAGCATACATAGAACTAGATGTTTTTTTTTTTAGTTGGAGTCTCACTCTGTCACCCAGACTGGAGTGCAGTGGCCGCTTCCAGTCACCACAGCCTCGCCCTGCTGTGCTCTGGTGATCCTTCCACCTCAGCCTTCCAAGTAGCTGGAACTACAGGCACGCGCTACCACACCTGGTTATTTTTTTTTAATGTAGAGATGAGGTATCACCAAGTTGCCCAGGCGGGTCCCAAACCCGCAGGCTCAGGCAATCCACTCACCTCAGCCTCCCAAAGACATGGGATTACAGGCTGAGCCACCAAGCCCGGCACAACTAGATTTTTTAAAAAAGTTTTGCCTAGTACTTACTAAGTGAGTCATATATACAAAGCATATCTTTCTTCAGGAAGGGTTTCTTCTACTACATCCTTTTTTATTGCTTCTATTTTATTTTCTCTTACATTAGTTATTTTTATTTTATCCTTTTCTCTTTATACTGTATATGTGTGCATATGTATTTCTGATACAATGACATTCCCTTGTCTTTTTCTTAGGAGATATGAAAGAACACTGTTTTGTTTTCACATCACTGACATATTTTCTTATGTAGATTTTTGTGTGGATACATTTTGTTGTGTATTATTTTTAGATTGTAGATGTCAAAATATTTTGCTAAATTACTTTTCAATTTTGTATCTGATTCATCTTTTTGCAGTTTTATCTTTCAGCTGGTTTTCTTTTTCTCTATATTTTGTCTTCTTGTCTCTTTTTTTGCACTTTGTCATGTCTCAGTTTCCTGATTTTTGTTAAATGTTCTATCTTCATTGGAGGTATTGTTCTGTAGTTTTCTTGTGCTGTCTTTGCTTGGTTTTGGTATCAGGGTGATGCTGATCTCAGGTTGAAAGTTGCTATAGACTGAATATGTTTATCTCCCCAAAATTTGTATATTAAAACCTAATCCTCTATGTGAGGATATTTGAAGGCTAGGCCTTTGGAAGATAATTAGGTTGTGAGGATAGAGCCCTTATGAATGAGATGAAAGTTCCTGTAATATAAACCCCAGAGAATCTACCACCTACTTTTGCCCAGGGAAAAGGCAACTATCTATGTACTAGAAAGCAGTCATCACCAGACTGCTGGCACTTTTTTTATTTTTTGAGTTGGAGTCTCACTTTGTCACCCAGACTGGAGTGCAGTGGCCACTCCCAGCCACTGCAGCCTCGACCTGCTGGGCTCCGGCGATCCTTCCACCTCAGCCTTCCAAGTAACTGAAACTACAGGCGTGTGCTACCACGCCCGGCTGATTTTTTTGATTTATTGTAGAGATGAGGTCTCTCCAAGTTGCCCAGGTGGGTCTCGAACCTTTGGACTCAGGCAATCCACTCACCTCAGCCTCTCAAAGGTGCAGGATTGCAGGCTGAGCCACCAAGCCCGGCTTCTGCTGGCATTTTAATTTTAGACTCCATAGCCTCCAGTACTGTAAGAAATAAATTAAATACATTTCTGTGGTTTATAAGACACCCAATCGATGGTATTTTATTATAACAGCCTGAATGAACTAAGACAGAGGTGTTTTCTATTCTATTTTTTGGATGAGTTTAAGAAAGATTGGCATCATTTATTTGAATGTTTGATAGACCACTTGTGAAGCCATGTGGTCCTGGGCATTTCTTTGTTGAGAATTTTTTCTTTTACTACTTCAGTCTCCTTATTTGTTATTTAAGCTACCTGTAAGTAGTTAAAGTCTTTTGAATCCAATATGAGTATAGCAATCCTTGCTTTCTCTGGTTACCATTTGCATGGAATAACATTTTCTATCCATTTACTTGTACCCTTAATTCTAAAATGAGTATCTTGTAGACAACATATAGTTGGATCTTAGTATTTTTTCTTTTTAAAATCATTTAGCCACCCTATGCCTTTTGATTTGAGAATTTAATTTATATACAGTTAATTATTTATAAGCAGTTATTTACTGTTGCCTGTTTGTTAGCTGTTTTGACTTGTAATTATTTGGTCCCTCCTTTTATCTCTGTCTTAATTTCTGTTTCATTGTTTTGTTTGATTCATAGTGTTTGATTCCTTTTTCTTTTTCTTTTGTGTAACTTCCATAGCTGTTTTCTTTGTGCTTACCGTTAAGCTTACATAAAATATCTTGTTGTTATAACAATCTATGTTAAGCTAATGGCAACTTAACTTCACTCACATTAAAAAAAACTATGCATTCACTTCTCCTTGCTCCCATTACATGCTATTGATGTCACAATTTACATCTATTTATATTGTATACTCATAAACATAATTTTATTGTTATTGTTAACATTTTTGTTTTTAAATTTTTACACTGAAATTAAAAGTTATTTACCTATGACCATTATGGTAGTACAGTATTCCATATTTGTCACTCTATTTAACTTAACCAATGAGTTTTTTTAATGGTTTCTTATGCTACCATGTCACCGTTTACTACCCCTTTCTTTTAACTTGAGGAACTCCCTTTAGCATTTCTTGTAAGCAGAATCTAATTGTGATGAATGTCCACATTTTTTGTTTGTCTGAGAAAGTTATTATCTTCTCTTGATTCTTAAAGTGTAGTTTTGTCAGGAATAGTCTTCTTGGTTGACAGTTTTTTTCTCTCATTCTTTCAGTATTTTCAACATATCATCAAATTTCCTTCCAAAATGCAAGGTTTCTTTTGAAAAGAAAAAAAAAGAAACTGACACTTTTACGGAGTTTTTATTGTTGTTTTTTATTCTGAGTTGGAGTCTCACTGTAGCCCAGACTGAAGTGCAGTGGCTGCTCCCGGCCACCACAGCCTCGACCTACTGGGTTCCGGCTATCCTTCAGCCTCAGCCTTCCAAGTAGCCAAATTACAGACATGCGCTACCACGCACGGCTGATTTTTTTATTTATTGTAGAGATGAGGTCTCGCTATCCAGGCGGGTCTCGAACCCTTGGGTTCAGGCAATCCACTCACCTCAGCCTCCCAAAGTCGCGGGATTACAGGCTGAGCCACTGAGACCAGCTGGAGTTTTTATTGTATGTGACAAGTTGTTTTCTCTTTCTTCTTTTCATAGTCTCTCCTAGTCGTTGACTTTTGACATTTGATTGTAATATATCTTGATGTGTATTTCTTTGTCTTCATCCTGTTTGATATACTTTGGGATTTATGGGTCTGGATGTTTATTTTCTTTTCCCAATCTGGGACATTCTCAGACATTATTTTTTAAAAATCATTTTCCCCTTTTTCTCTCTCCTCTTATTTAATCCCCAACATATAATGTTGTTTGCTAGATAATATCCCATAAGTGACTTAAGCTATCTTTACTTTTTAAAATTTTTGTTCAATTTTTTAAAGACAGAGTCTTACTGTGTTTCCCAATCTGGACTCAAAATCCTGTGCTCAAGTGGTCCTCTCACATCAGTTTCCTGAGTAGTTGAAACTACAGATACAGGCTACCACACCCAGATCTCTTTTACATGTTTTCTCCTTTTTGCTCCTTTGATTCAATGATTTTCAATGACCTTTCTTTGATCCTTTTTTCTGTTTGGTTTAATCTGCTGTTGAACCTCCTGCTATTGAATTTTTAAGTTCAGTATTTGCATTATTCTGGTTCATGATTTATGCTTGGTACAGTTTTACATTTTAATCCCTTTGTTGCGATTCTTGCTTAATTCATGCTTTGCTATTCTGACATTAGAGAGCATTTTAATATAATTCTGAATTATTTGGTAAATCACATGTCTTCATTTCATTAGGGTAGCCTTTTAAGAATTTTTGTTTTTGTAACTTAAAACATGACTTTACTTATTTTTCTTGATTCTCTGAGTTGGTGTCCTCATATTAAATAAATTAGCCAATTCTTACAGATTGTCCTTATTTAGAAGAAGATTCCCACTAATTGACCTGGCAGAGAGGTTGTGTGTGCTTCTCAAACCTTTGTGCTCATTCAGAGTTCTGTTTTTTTTTTTTTTACTGGCCCTCAGGAGTCTAGAGCATGCCACATTGCATTAGTGTCTAAGACAGGCAAAAATATAAATCAGTCCCTTAAGTAGCTGGTATAAAATTTGGATGCTAGATTTGTAGTACAGTTTTTCTTCTTAAGGAGGAACTGAGATCTAAATTTTATTATATATTTTCTTTGCAGTGAAATAGGGAAAAGAGCTCTGGCAAATGCTGACATGCTTATTCAAACCACATGCTCTTTCAAAATGTTGCTTTGCTCTTTGTACTTTCAGTTGCCTAGTAGAGACCAGGATCTGCTAGTTCTCAGTGACAGGCAAGTCAGAAGCTAGTCCCTCAGGTAGCAGCTAAAAATGTTTAGGGGGTAGATGTGTAGTTCAACTCCTGCCAGAGAGAAACTGGGGGATTGATTTTATTACCTGAGTGAGCAGAGTATGGCAGGAGTCACAGGAAACTCCTTTATGCCTGTTCAAGTTTCCTAGGAACTAGTGATAGCCTGTCTTTCCAGCTCCATCAAACAGATAAGTTATTAGATGCGGAACTTATAGTAACACCTAGGAAAATCAAGGTGCCAGATGTTTAGTCTAATTCCAACAAAGGAGAACGTGGGAGCTTGGGTTCACTCTGTGCTGAGCCAGAAGAGATGAGTCATGGAAGATACTTGTGTGGTCATTAAAACCACTGCTTTTTCTCTGTGGTCCCTGCATGAATGACTAGTGAATACTCAGTCAACTAGCTCCCAGGTAAGTTAGAAGCCGGACTCTCAAAGTGTCCCTGGAAAAGTTGAAATGTTGTATGTGTGGTCCAAACCATTTGCTCCTCAGAGAGAAGCTTGGAGTAGAAGGTTCTTTTCTGATTGTGTGGTCTGTGCTAGGAATATGGTTTACAGCCATGGTGTGTTTCAACTTTTCCTAAAAAATTTGATGTGAATTTTTGCTCACTTATCTGCTATGCCAAAATCTCTAAACCAGTTTTTGGATTTCTCACAAAGAAAATGGATATGTAACTGTTTATTCAGTGTGTTCACGGGGAAAGAGTCTGGAGACTCCTATATTAGTCATCTTTTTGGTGTCATCTTGCTGTCAGAAAAGTTGGGGTTCTAGAATTTCAATTTTCACCTGAATCTTAAGCAAAATATGTCTTATGTGTGCTTAATTTTTTAATATCTTTCTCATGTTTTATTAACTTATTTTGGGAAATTTTATAGCATAACAAAATTTTTTCTGATTCTACTACATGAATTCCTCCCTGTGAAGTTTTTTTCATGCATAATCAGATAGTTACCTTTCCCTTGCAAAAATGGATTAAAAAATGCACAAGATTTCCAGAATACTTCAGTCCTTGAACTGTTTCAGGTTAATTCCTTTCTAATTACATTATCCAATGTAAAGTGTTCCCTTTTTAATTTTCTTTTTTTTTTTTGAGTTGGAGTCTCACTCTGTTGCCCAGACTGGAGTGCAGTGACCGCTCCCAGTCACTGCAGTCTTGACCTGCTGGGCTCCGGCTATCCTGCTGCCTCAGCCTTCCAAGTAGCTGGAACTATATGTGCACGCCACCATGCCCAACTAATTTTTGATTTATTGTAGAGATGAGGTCTTGCCAAGTTGCCCAGGTGGGTTTCGAACCAACGGGCTCAGGCAATCCACTCACCTCAGCCTCCCAAGGTGTGGGATTACAGGCTGAGCCACCGAGCCCATCTTCTTTTTAATTATCTTCTCCCCCCCAACTTTTTTTCTGGAATGATCTGGTAACTTCTGAGTTGCTCTAATAAAATATGAACTAGTGAGGAAAACAGGATCAAGAAATGACAGTTTATCATACAAAGCAGTCCTTATAAGTGTGTATGCATATATGTATATTTAAGAATCTTTACCATCCACATGAAAAATTTATAATTGTATATTAAGATAATGCAATAAGATAATTGTCTTCTTACAAGAGTAATTACTATCCCTTTGACTTTACTTAGATTTGGTGAATAGAAGTCCTGAAGCTGCTTGATAACTCACTGACAAAGAGTTCCACTTCCAGAAGTATTTTAAAGAAAAAAAGGGAAAGAAAGAAGAGGTTGTATTGGATACTACTGGCTTCCTACTATCATTATTAATTATTGCCTTCAATTAATTATCACATACACATTACATTATAGATGAGAAAATTTTTCATAGTTTCATGCTTAGAAGACATTTCATGGAGTCTTTTCTTCAAGAAATTAGGATTAAAAAAATTCTGCATTTACAGTGATAAGAATTTTCCAAATTTTTAACAATTTATTTTCTTTTTTGAACTTAAACTCAGATATACAAATGCCTTTAAGATCAGATCCTGAAATTTATTTATTTATTATTATTATTATTTAGTAAGCAGGATTTATTGAGAAGACAGAAACTCTCCCACAGTGGGAGGGGACGTGAAGGAGTTGTCCCCAGGTTCTGAAATTTAGAAATCACATTTTTATATTAATAGCATATCTTGTTTTCATTTGAAATTTTAGAATTGTATTAATCTGAATGATAGATTTTTCTTCAGTGAGAATTTAGAAGCACATAAGCTTATTATTTAAGAGTTCTTTTGGGATATAAAAAACACTATTTTATACGGCAAGAATTAGCTTCTTTTCCTTTATTAAATAACACTGGTTGTGAAAATAAATTTACTCATTAGCTCTGTATGACTAACTTGTGAAACCATATTTGTATTTTTCTCAACAGATTATATGAAGTAGCTTGTTTGCCTTTTCCTGCTTTGCTTTTGTTTTTGTGCAGAGAGGAGTTTAGAAATATCTTACTTTCCCTAGTCATTCTAACATGCTTCCAAATTCTATATGACCACAAATCTTAAACATATTTGTAAAAAGAGAGAAAGCAACAAAACCAATTATTTTATAATTACAATTCCCAAGGTACAACTATATCAATAAATAACTTTTAATTTTATAACATCTGTTGGTATTTAATCTGATTGCTTACTTTTAAAAGGTAAACACATCTCAACAAGTGACTGCTAAAAAAGAAAACCAGGAATATGCAATGTTATGTATACAACTACATAGAGAGAAATTTAGTGACATATTACACTGTATGACTGACAACCAATAAAAATAAAAATCATATTTCCAAACTCAGGCCAATGGAATATCTTACAGGGACTAATAAGTTCAGATCTTTTCATCTTTACAAATTGTTGATTAGTAAATCACACTTTAAAAACAGCCAAGTGTGATTTACTAATCAACAATTTGTAAAGATGAAAAGATCTGAGCTTATTGGCCCCTGTAAGATATTCCATTGTTCTCAGTTTGGAAATATGATCACATTTTAAAAGCAGCCAAGTAGCCGGGCTTGGTGGCTCTGCCTGTAAACCCGCGCCTTTGGGAGGCTGAGCTGAGTGGATTGCCTGAGCCCGCGGGTTTGAGACCCGCCTGGGCAGCGAGACCTCATCTCTACAATAAATAAAAAATTCAGCCGGGCTTGGTAGTGCATGCCTGTAATTCCGGCTACTTGGAAGGCTGAGGTAGAAGGATCGCTGGAGCCCAGCAGTCGAGGCTGTGGTGCCCGGGAGCGGCCACTGCACTCCAGTCTGGGCTACAGA
>NW_007261267.1:14241-52745 GCF_000164805.1 Carlito syrichta
CCTGTAGTTACAGCTACTCGGAAGGCTGAGTTGGAAGGATCGCCGGAGCCCAGCAGGCGAGGCTGCAGTGGCCGGGAGTGGCCACTGCACTCCAGTCTGAGCGACAGAGTGAGACTCCAACACACACACACACACACACACACAAAGATTCATTCATATCTTTCCATGACTTGGTAGCACATTTCTTTTAATTACTGAATGATATTTCATCGTATGATGTACTACAATATATCAGTTACACGTTGATAAAGATCTTGGTTGTTTTCTGTTTTAGCAATTATAGATAAAATATTTGTGAGGTTTTTTTTAATGAATATGCTTTTAAATCAGTTCTGTAAATACTTAAGAGTGATTGCTGGAGTATATGGTAACATTATGTTCAGTTTTGTGAAAACACTGCTAACTGGCTTCCAAAGTAGTTGTATCATTTTGCATTACCTCTAGCAATACACCAGCCTGCTGGCTTACATTCTCACAAGCTTTGTTACTATCAGTATTTTGAATTTTAGTCATCTAACGGATATGTATATCATTGTTGCTTTGATTTCCTACTTCTTAATGACACTTTAACAACTTGATTAAGATGCAGTTTACACACTATATATTCACATATTTTAAATGTACAATTCTAGAAAACCCTGAAGACTGCATCAAAAAAACCTGTTATAGTTAATAAACAAATTTAGTACAGTTTCAGGATAAAAAAATTGTCATACAAAATCAGTAATGGTTTTTTTATACCAATAGCAAAATACCTCAACAAGAAATTTAAAAAGAAAAAATCTCATTTACAATGTCCAGAACAAAAACAAAAGAACAGAAAGATAACTAGCAATGAATTTTACCTAGGGGGAAAGAAATCTCTAAAACTAAAACTATAAAAATTAATAAGAGAAATTGAAGAAGACATAAATAAATGAAAAGGCATGCTGTTTTCAGAGAGAATTGTAAGAATTAATATTGCTAAAATGTCAATACCATCTAAAATAATCTACAGATTTAGTGAATCTTATCAAAATACTAATGCCATTTCTTCACAGAAATAAAAAAATTCTAAAATGTGTGTGGAATCATAAAAGATCCCAAATATCCAAAGAAATCTTGAGCAAAAAAAGCAAAACTGGAGGCATTACACTATCTTTATATACTATAATGTTATAGTAACCAAAACAGAATGATACTGTATAAAAAGCAGACACATAGACCAATGGAACAGAGTAGAGAGCCCAGAAATAATGCATGCATTTATAGTTAACTGACATTTGACAAAGATGCCAAGAACACACATGGAGCAAAGGATAGTCTCTTCAATAAATTCTGTTGAAGAAACTGGATATCGGTATGGATAATAATAAAGTTAGACTCTTATCTCACACCATATACACAAAAATCAACTCAAAATGAAAGACCTAGATGTAAGACGACAAATTATGATACTACTAGAAGAAAACATAGAGGAAATATATCATGACAATTGTCTGAACAAGAATGTCTGCCTAAGACCTCAAAGCACACGTAACAATAGTATAAATTTACAAACGAGATTACTTCAAACCAAAATACTTTAGCACAGCAGAGGAAACTATTAAAGTGTGAAAAGACAGACTACAGAACAGGTGAAAATATTTGCAAACTAAACCTCTGACACTCAAAATATGTAAGAAACTCAAAACAACTCAATAGCAATAAATAAATAACCCTATTTAAAAATAGACAAAAGACTTCAATAGACATTTCTCAAAAGAAGACATACAAATGGTCAACAGGTATACAAAATCATGCTCAATATTACTAATCATCAGAAAATTTAAATCAAAATAAAAATGAGAAGTTACTTCTCCCCAGGTAAAATGACCATTAACAAAGATCAAAAGATAACATTTGCTAATATGGATGTGGAAAAAAGGCAACTCTTTTATACTGTTGCTGGAAATGTGAACTAGTACACCCATTATGAAAAACAGTATGAATATTCCTCAAAAAATTAAAACTAAAACTACCATGTTATCCAACAATCCCACTACTGGGTATATCATATATATTCCATGTCTATTGTAGCCCTTGAACAAAAGTCAAGATTATGACACCAATGTTAGGATCCATCAATAGACAAATGGATAAAAAAATGCTGTATATATAAATAATTGAACACTATTCAACCACAAACAATAATAAAATCTTATAGTTTGTGGCAACATGAATGAACCTGATGAACATTATGATAAGTGAAATAAGCCAGAAACAGAAAGACCAATACTGCATGATCTCACTCCTATGCAAATCTACAAAATTTGATCTCATCAAAGTAGAGGCAGAACTATAGTTGTGGTTGTCAGAGGTTAGGGCGGTTAGGAGGTGGGTAATGGGAAGACACTTGAAAGAAGATGCATAATTACCCTTAAATAAAACAAATTAATTTTAGGTGATATATTGTTTACAAAATGACTATAGTCAATGACAATATATTGTATGCTTTAAAAACATAAAGAAAGTGGATGTTTGTGGTATCATCACAAAGTAACTATTTGAGGCAATCCATTTGCTAATTGGCTAGCTTTTTCCATTCTACAATGTATATATACTTTAAACTTGTTGTACATGATAAATACATAACATTATCCATCAAATTAAAAAAATAAAGCATGGTGTATAATTCAATGATTTTTAGTACAGTCACATGTGTACAATCACCATTATACTCGATTTTGTAACATTTTTATCACCTCAATAAAACTCTATACATTTTAACTTTCATTCCTCCATACTCTAATTCTCCATCATCTACTTTGTCTTTCTGGAAATATCCCTATTTTGAACTATTTATATTAATAGAATCATGCAATAAGTGGTCTTTTTGACTAGACTTTTTTCACTCAACATAATATTTTTAGAGATCATTCATATTGTAGCATGTATCAGTACTTCATCATTTTTATAGCTAATAATATCTTTATTGGATTTATTTCATTTGTTTACCTATTCATCAGTTGATGGAGATTTAATATTTTTCATCTTTTGATTATTATGAATAATGTCATAAACATTTATTTTTAACATCTAATATTACCATCAATATAATTGAATATGTTTTCCATTTTGTTGTTTTCTATGTGACTTATGTCTTCTGTATTCCTCTATTTCTACTTTATTGTTTTTTTTACTAAGTAAACATTTTTTATGTAACATTTTAATTTTCTTTTTTTTGATTGAAAAATATAGTTTATTTAGAAAGTAAATTAGAGAGAGAAAGAAGATTCACCTCTTCAAGGTAAGAGAGGGGGTCAGAGCTTAGGAAGCATTTTAATCTTCTTAATGATTCTATACTGTATTTTAAAATTATCTTTTAGTGGCTCCTCTAGTTTTCACCATATTCTTCTTAACTTATCAGATCAGTTTCAGATTCACACTAGCTTAGTATCCATGATATATAGAGATATTACTTTTATATAATTTCATTCTATTTTCCCCCTTTTAATGTTTTTTTAAGTGTATTATATCCTCTTCTTGTTAAAAACCAAATAATAATTATTATATTTATTATTTCACCATCTGTAGTTATTTTCTCAGCTCAATATAGCTTTGCTCTCATACACCTAACTTTGTGCTATTACACATATATCTTACACATATATTAACTTTATGTGTGTTATAGGCCCACAATGGAATACGCACACACACACTCACACACACACACACACACACACACTGGTATAACTGCTTTTTCAATCAGTTCAAAGAAGAAAGGAGAAAGCAAATATAAATATATGCATTTATATTGTCTTTTGTAATTATAAATTACCTTTAGTTGTGCTCTTTTCTTTTTGTGCAAACATTACTACCTAGGGTCACTTGCTATTAGCTTGAATACCTTTTTTTAAGTATTTCTTATAGGGTAGATCTGCTGGAAACATATTCTCTTATTCTTTTTCAATCTAAGACAATATTACTTTCCTTTATTATTGAAAAGTAGCTTTGTTGGATGCAAAATTCTTGGTTGACAGCATGTTTAACTTGACCACTTAAATGTGCTATTCCTTTGCCTTCTTGCTTCTATTATTTCTACTGAAAAGTCAGATGTTAATCTCATTGGATTCTCTTGTAAATGATGAGTCCTTTTTCTTTTTGTTATTGAGATTCTCATTATCTTTGACATAAACCTCTTTTACAATGATGTATCTGACATTGGATCTTTTCTGCATTTTTCTTATTTTGAATTTGGTGAGTTTCATGTATGCTGTACATTGTTTTTCAATATATTTGGAAATTTTCAGTCATTAAGAATTCAATTTTTCTTCTTCTTTCCTCTAATTCTGGAGTTTCCATTATACACACATTGGTTTCTCACATGGATGGTTCTCATATTTTTCCTGATGTTCTGTTCATTTTTCTTTATTTCTTTCTCTGATCTCTTTAGCTTGCATAATACCTATCAACCTATCTTTAAGTTCACTTAGTCTTTCTTCTAAGGTCCAAATCTACTCTTAAGCCCTCTTATAGGTTTTCCTCCAAAAACGATATGTAGAATTTCTAACTCCCAGTATCTCAGAATGTGGTCTAATTTTAAGATAAGGTATTTACAGAGGTAATTAAAGTAAAATGAAGTCATTAGGATACACCTTAATTCAGCATGACTTGTGTTCTTATAAGAAGTGAAAACACTACATAAAGATGAAGGCAGGGGTTGGGGTACCAAGGAATTCCAATTATTGCCAGCAAACAACCAGAAGCTAGGGAAAGTCAGAAATATGTTCTACCTTAGAACACTCAGAATAATTCAAATTCTGACAACACCTCATCTCAGACTTCCAGCCTCGAAAACTGTGAGGCTGTAAACTTCTGTTAATTAAGTCACCTGGTTTGTGATATTTCAGTAACAAACTAACACTAGCCCCTCTAGTAAATATTTTGTTTCAGTTATTGTACTTTGACTCCAGAATTTCCAGGATTCTTTTTTGCAATTTATATCTCTTTGCTATCATTTACTACTTGAAATGACATTGTTGACATATATTTCTTTATTTATTTAATCATGGTTTTTGTTTAGTTCTGTGAATATATTTATGATGGCTACTTTCAAGACTTTTCCTAAAAAATTGAACATCTCTTTGTTCTCATAGGCAGTTTCTATTGCCCTCATCCTCATATATGGGCTATATTTTTGTGTTTATTTGAATTTCTTATTTTTGTAGTTGTGTGAAACTGGACATTTTAGGTAAAATATTGTAGCATCTCTGAGTTCTGTTTCTCTTAATCTAGGATTGTTATTGATATTTGCTTATTTATTTATTTATTGACTAACTGGATTATTTTAATAAAATGTATTTTCCTTCTGACTCCCCACCATCATACACAGTGTAGAGTCTGAAGTTTTTTCTCAGGAGGTTCAACTTTGGGTATGCCCATAGCTTGGGATGACAGCAATTTTGATAGGGTTCTATTCTTTTTCTCTGATCAAACTCAGCTGTTAAATGCCACTAATTGCCAACTGTTTTCTCTATTGTTTTCAACAATGTCCTGAGACATAAATTGCTCCATAATCTAATTCAATCAATGTTGACTTCTTTGAAGAAATGTTTTCTAGGGTTAATATTTAATATTTGTTCTGACCCCAGGAGGGCTCCTCTCAGTTTTCTTATACTCTATTCTTTCCCACAAGCTAGCTTGCTTACAATTTAGCCTTTATCTTGATTCTCCTTCCAATTGTCTTTCACCACAGTCTGCTTCTCCCCACAGGCAAAATTTCTGAGCCAGGACAAAGGAGCTGGAAGTAGGGACAATGGCAACCTTCTCTCCTGGTAAAATCTGTGCTCTTGATGTTGAGTGCTAAGTGGAGGTGGGAGGCAGTAGCCTAAGGTCTTCTTGGTATGCCTAACATAAAACCACCTATCAGGCCCCCATATTTTCAGCCTACCACACAGAAAGTAGTGCCTCAATTCCCCAAGTGGGGATTGTGCAAAATAAGGAATTCCCACCTTCCAACTGCACTCACTCAGAGCTTAGCCTTAGCAATAGGTAGCTGGAGGTAGAATACAAAGAGCTGATATCCTGCTCTTCCCAGGAAAAAAGTTCTTTGATAAGAAACTGGTGAGGAGAGGAGCTCTCTTTCCTTGGATGCAGTGGTCTAAAGTGAAGTCTCCATGTTGCTGAGCTGGGAGTTAGGAGGAAGAGTGAAATCTTAAATACCACAGGATCCTGCCTTTCTTACTGTATTTTCAAAGATTATCTTAAATAGCTTTGTTTTGTTTTGTTTTTTTAATTTGCTCTTTGTCTTTTAAGATGTTTTAAATAATTTAAATCAATTTTATAAAGAAGCACATCAGTGAAACTCCTAGCATTCTTATGCTTAAAGAAGCATTAGACATGACATTTTAAATTAATATTTAAATATTTAATATTTTTTATTAATAATTTTTAATTAATATTTTTGTATGTTATGAATTAAGAGAACTTTTTTTCCTTACAGGTACTGAATTGACCCAACATAATTTATTGAAGAGATAATTTTTTTCTTAATGAATTACAGTGGTGCATTTGTCATAATTCTGGTTATATTTGTTTTATTTTAAAATTTTCTTTTCTGTTCTATTGTTCAATTTTTCTGTCCTTATGGCACTATCACACTGTCTTGATTGCTGTAGCCTTATAGACAATTTTGATGTCTGGAAGTGTAAATCCTCCAACTTGGTTATTGTCTGCATGCTTTTCATGTTTATATATTTTTAAAATCATCTGGTTAATTGTCACACATACACATACAAACAGACATTCACACACATACACATCAATGCTGGAATATTAATTGGAATTACATTGAAATAATCATTTTGTAGCAAATTGATTCATACAAATATTAATATGGTATATCTCTTCATTCATTTTAATGTGCTATAATGGTTTTCAACAAGATTTTATTTACAGTTGAATTGATTATTTACAATATGTATTCATCAAAATTATAAATAAGTTTATAATTAGTATTAAATTATAATTTCATATTTTATAATTAATTTTAAAATAACTCACAAGATATTTTCTTTCAGGGAATAAAACTTTATTTTTGTTTTATTTTTTAAATTTTTATTTATTAATTTTTTAGAGATAGATTCTCATTGTGTTGCACAGGCTGGCCTCAAACTCCTGGGTTCAAGTCATCCTCCCTTAGTCTCCCAAGTAGCTGGGACTATAGGTGCCACTGCATCCAGTAATTAATCATAAGGAAAAAAGTGTAAGTCACCATATAAAAAGGTGAAAGGAGAAAATCACATTATCATAATGACAGCTGCAAAATACGAATTAAATTTTATATCCACTTGTAATAAAATCTGCTAGTAAACTATGCATGAAATGAAAATTTTTGATCTGCTAAATGATTTTCTATAAAATATAGAATAAATGCTATATTTAATACCAAAACATTTAAAGTCTTCCCTTTGAGGTTGAAAATAAGACAAGGAAGAATACATTGTGCAGCAACTTCCATTAAACATATTGTTTGAGATCTTTCTAGCATGATAAGATAAAGAGAATAAACTAAAAATTTAAGTTAAAGAAGCTAAAACAAAACAAACTAAAAACCAAGAATATCATTTAAATATATCAATAGAGAGGTTCTGGAGACTCTATAACTTTTTTTTTGAGTTGAAGTCTCACTCTATCACCCAGACTGGACTGCAGTGGCCACTCCCAGCCACCGCAGCCTCCACCTGCTGGGCTCCAGTGATCCTTCCATCTCAGCCTTCCAAGGATCTGGAACGACAGGCACGTGCTACCACACGCAGTTAATTTTTTTGATTTATTGTAGAGATGAGGTCTCACCGAGTTGCTCAGGTTCGTTTCAAACCTGCGAACTCAGGCAATCCACTCACCTCAGCCTCCCAAAGCACAGGATTACAGGCTGAGCCACTGAACCCGGCAAGACTCTATAACTTAAAGGAAATAATGATAGAGTTGATCAAAGTTCACAGCCAAAAAAAATTGCTGTACTGAAATTATTGTATTTCTATATAACGACAAATATTTAAAGTAAATAAATATTTTAAGGATGCCATTTATTGACAGACATCACACAGAAACAAAAATAGTCCTTAACCATACAAAAAGATGCTCCATTTCACAATAAGAGAAAAGCACAAAACATGAAAATGAAATACCAATTTTCAAATATCAAACAAAGAAATTTTTCAAAATGTCATAGTACATTGTCACAGTTTGAAAACATGCATTTTTCATATTTTCCAGGGGAGAATCTACATTGTCCTATTAGCAGTAAGGAACAATTAGGCAATACAGGTTGAGTATCATTTGTTCAAAATGATCAAGATTGATTTCAAATTAACACTATCAATACTAAATCTCTACTAAGTCTGAGAATATTAAAAAGGTATCCTGGTGAATCAGGGCAAAAACACAGAAAAGGGTCTTATAAGTACATGTGACTTAAGAGATGGTTTTTGAACCACAAGCTTTGGGTTGAGAGTGAGTCAAATAGAAGGGAAAGTAGTGAAGGAGAAAAGTAACCAATAGGGAAACTTTGGGACCTGGAAACAAAACCAAGAAATTTGAAGAATGCAGAACTTGCCCTTATCAACAAACAAAAATAAATTTTCTATTATATTTGGATTGACAGAAGAGGATATCGTGACACTGGAAATCATGTAAAATGTTTCAATTCCACATAAATAAATAGGAAAAAGATGAGCATATCTAAAAGAAATTATTGCAAAAAATCAGAAAAGGAAATTCAGTACACAATTGAGGATAACTCTCCCTGGAAAAGCAAGCATGAATCAGGGGAGAAACAGATACAGAGACAGAGGAGAAGAATTAAATATATCTAAGCATGAATTTGAGGATATTAAAAACCACCTTCAATCAGAAATTAAATAATTAGGAAGGAGAATACGTTTTAAAAAACAGGAAAAACAAGTGATAGAACTCAGAAAATAGAACTAAGAAATTGACAAATTTATCTCATGAATAAAAAGTTAAAAGATGTTTAAGAGAAAATTTACTAAAAGGAAAAGAATGGTACCCATTACAAAGTAAGAAAATGAGCAGAGCTGTATGATACTGCTTGTATACAACAAAATAAATAATATTTTTGACTTAGTGAATAAAACAAGCCTATTAAGAAAATAATTTCAAAGAAATTCATTGATACATTAATATTTAGATTAAGGAAATGGAAATTACCCTTTTTTCAATATACTTGTATAAAGTTGTGTAACAATCTGGAAATTTGATGTAGATATTTTAATGCAATATAATTTGATTCAATTTTTTAGTTTCATGCAATGTAAGGCAGTTTTGTACAATCTCACACACTTTATTTCAAATGACTCATACAAAATTATTAAGAATATACTATTCTTGCATGCCATTTTGCCACCTTCTAGCTTAAATTTATGTTGACTATAATTTTGAGGTTTCAAGACTTGAAGGGAAATCACTGCAGTTACTAATAAAATATACAATTTAATCACCTGGCATTTTCCAGGAGATTAAAGAATATTCAAAAAAATTTTAATGGATGCTTAAATCAATGTGATGTAGATTTTTTTTTCACGTAGCAACGATTTATTGAGCACGTGCCTGGTTCCAGGACCTCGATGAACAGAACGATGAACACAAAGGAGTCCTTGCCTTCACTGAGCTTAGTGTCCAATGAGGGATACAGAAAAGCATCAAAGAAATTAAATAAAATAAATATGCGAGAGGTTCATGGGGCTGTGAGAGCAGGGACTGGGGTGTGATTCTGCCAGGAGAGTCACTGTTTTGAACGACTGTGTGCCGTCCTCCCTTGGATGCCCGTGGCATAATTTTCCAGTCAATCTCCTATTGCTGAACATTGAGATTCCTTCCACATTTCATCTACCACCATCAATGCCACAATAAACACCCTTCTGTAAGTACAGCTTGGCACACTAGCCTGATTTATTTTCCATAGGGTAAATTCCTAGGATAAAACCGGGCTGCGTGCCTCAAGCCTGTAATCCCAGCTACTGGGGAGGCGAGAGGATCGCCTGAGGCCAGAAGCTCTAGCCCAGCCTGGGCAACATAGCGAGCCCTGTCTCAAAAAAAAAAAAATTCCTAGGGTCAGGTAGCAATTCCGAAACATGGAGTTACTGACTCAAGGGGTGGCCACCTGTGAAAGCACGGGCACTGCCGCCTTGCTGTCCCCTAGGCTCCCGCCATTCCTGTTCCCGCCAGTGACGCACGCACGCAAGAGCCCTGCTCCTCCACACTCTGCCAGCACCACCTGTCATTATCTTTGTCATTATCATCTTTACAAAAGGTTGCCAGTGTTGTGGGTGAAACATAGCTTCTTGTTGCTTTAATTTGCATTCCTCTGACAGTTCCCGAGGTGGGTTGACCATGTTGCCATTCGTTTCTTTTATGGGATCCCAGATCTTTCTTTTCCGAAACACTGTTCACATCTGCCCAGGTCAGTCCTCCAGCGTGGCAGGATGACTCCGGGCTTGTCCCAGTCGCTCTCGGTTGTTGTCTTCCCCAGGGAATGCTTGGGCGTGTAGCTTGGTGAGCTTCACCTCGCTGCGGGGCTCTTGCTGACACAGCGCCCACCCCACTGCCCTGTCGTGTCTCAGTCTGCAGTCATCCCAGGGGCAGTGGCGCCCCCAGATGAGCGTGGGCCAAATTCAGCTCCTGTCCCTGGTACCCAGTGCAAGGAGTGCTCCCCACAGGTGCACCGAGCTGTAGATAATTATTTAACATCTATAATGATAGTAGGTATATGAAACTCTGAATACTTTCATTTTGAGAACTAAATAGAAGATAAAGGTACTATACAATGATAAAAATACATCCATTTAAACCAAAATTATTTTTAACCAATATGTTTTATATAATTCACTCACCTACTGTGTGTTTTCACCCAAACTCCAGTAAAATTGTCCTGATCAAATATATTTGTGCATAAGTTTAACCAAGAATTGCTTGTGAATCAGGACAAGTTTACTAATGAAGTCACTATTTTACCCAGCAACAAAGATATGCCAAAATATCTAAAATATATTGTCTGAAACATTTGACATTAAAGAAAAAAGACAGTTCCTTTTGTAATCTCCAGACAAAACCATATATACTAGATGCCAAAATAGATTTTATCATAGTGAGTTTCCCACCATCACTATAGTATCTGCCATTTTCTGTGGGCAAAATCAGAGTAAAGTAGACAATGTGAGACTTATAAGGAGTGGAGGGTGGAGAGAAGTGGAAAATGTTTTTTCTCCAGGTTGTGCCTTAGGAAGCACTGAGAGTATTAGAACTGACTTTGTGACTATGGGTTTCACTCCTGATGACTAATAAATCTTTAGTCACTACCTAGATGTCTAACTCCTACAATAGAGTAAATCCCTTAATGCATATAACTTTGGGTGATCTTTTTTTTATGATTCACCATTCCCTAAAGATAGCATTAATTCTGAGACATTGAGACACAGATATTTGTATCATTTAGGATTGTACCATGAGTTTTCTATATATATTGCTGGTTTCAGCTAGTAAAAATTAAATTACTCATTTCCAAATTCTTATGTGAACAACATCCTAATTTTTTCTTTTCCTAATTGGGTTAGAAAATAAAACTCATTTGCACAACTTGAAACAAAGTAATTTAATGGAATTAAATCAGGCACAACAGAAATCAATGAAACATCAATTCAAATCAGTCACTTCCAATAAACTGACTGAATACAGGTTAAAAAAACACAGCAATTTTTTGACATCTCCTCAGCTGACTCATTTAAAGTTTCAAAATCTGAGGATGTATATGAAGAAAAAAGACAGCTAAACTAAGTGTTTCTTTTGAGGTAATGCTGTCTAGTTCTATTTTTATAATTATTAAAACTAGTTACTAGATTTCAGTGTACCCAGGAGGATAATAGTGTACCCAGTCAGACTGCATGAGTCTATCTGTGTGTGAGTGATTTTATGTATGATTCTGCATGTGTTTCTCTGTGTAAGTGGAAATGTGAGAGGCTGACTAAGTGAAGACTCAAAAGGAAGTGGTCAGGGCCCTCCTGGTGAAGCCACTGGTGCTGCATCTGCTCTGCTTGGACCCTAGTGCTTCCCAGAACACAGAAGGTGTGTCATTTTCTAAAATCAGCAGAGCTTTTTCTGGGAAGAATTTCTAGAGAGACAGCTGACCCCTCTACCAGAGCACTGGGGGTACACGCTCGCAGTGAGGGCTGCAGAGGGAGTGCAGCAAGGGAACCTGAAGTAGAGTCTCAAAAAATTAGTAAGGAGAGGCAAACTTGAGCCTGGACTGAGCTCCAGAGCCTTACCATGAGGTCCCAGATCCAGAAACTGTGGTAACAGCTTCTGGAGGGAGGGAGCTATTGAACCTATTGGTGGCAGAGAGGGAGCTATTGAACTCATTGGTGGCAGGATCAGCAGCCGGCAAAGAAAATGAGCAGACTCTCTAATGCCTGGGCAGAGAAGTGCTCCAGGATAGCCTCTGTGGAACAGCAAAACTGCAACTTCAGACCAAGCCCTGATCTCTGCATTGCATTGAGGCTGCTCCTTTTGACCTCAGAGAATTTTTTCCCTAGTGCACAAACCCTGGTGGGTAATGGCAGATGTGGAACCCCAGATGATCCACACTTTGCCCTGAGCCAGCTGCTGGGTGATAGACACAGAGAGTGGAATTGACCAAGAGGGAGTCTGATGAGTGCCTAGCTGACTGCTCTCACAGTTCCTAGAAACAATTGAAAAAGATCAAGTGGGCAGGGCAGAGACAGGAGGCTAAATTCCCCCACTGGAAAGTAGATGCCCTAGGAGCTGTGACCAGGCTTGAAGAGAAAGGAAGGAGATGAGATAACAAGTGCTGCTGTGTCGTTATTTCAGCTCCCTTTCCTCACATTAATGTGCACTAGCTACCAACTCCAGACAGTAAGGGATGAAGACTCTAACACCTTAAGTTCCAACAGTGAAGAGAGAACCTGCAGTAACAGACCTGCAGTCTCAGGACCCATCACAAAAGGAAGCTTCCCCCTCCCAAAGAGACATACTAAAGCCAGGAAATCTTTATCAACTTTTGCTTGTTTGGGAGGTATTGGTTTGTTTGTTTAATTATCTTATTTGGTTACTTTGTTGTTTTTCTAAAATTTTCTCCTTCTAGTACTCTCTCTTCTTTCTCTGTATTTTTCTTTCCTTTTTTCTCTCTTTCTCCTTCTTTCCATTTTTTTCTCTCCTTCTTCCCTCTCTTTTCCCTCTTATACCCTGTCTTGGACTCAGGGACTATGCAAGCATGCCAACTGTAAGCTCATATTGCACAGAGATGGAGAGTGAGCCCCAGCTGGTCCATTCACCAGACAGCAAACAATATGACCTGCCAATAGGTTCTGAAACTTAGAAGTCCCTCGCCAGCACCCCTAGTAAGTGCTCAGAATTGTAAAGAGGCAGCACAATGTCCCATTCACAGTCCTACTTCATAATTGACAAACCTGGAGTCCTGAGTCAAAGAAGGACAAAAGGTAGAGTGAATATCAGAAGTGACTGCTTCTCCATTTTCCACTGAACAATGGAATTAAATAGAAAGATAAGATAACTGCTACAAATGAAGAAAAACCAACAAAAAAACTGCTGATAACCATCAAAAGATCAAGTAACAACTGACCCTGAAGTAATACAAAAAATTTTTGTAGATTACTTTGCATAACTATGGAAATAAACTTGAAAACCTAAATGAAATGGAGGATTTTCTGACATTACACAACCTCTCAAAGTTGAAGCAAGAAGAAATAGTGATCCTAAATAGACCAATAACAACCCAGGAAATTGACTGTCATAAGAAAACTACCTAAAAAATAGAAAGCCCTGGACTCGATAGATTTCCAGTGGCATTCTGCAAAAAATACAAGGAGGAACTGATACTAATTCTATTTAAAGTATTCCAGGCTGGGTGCAGTGGCTCACACCTATATTCCCAGCACTTTGGGAGGCCGAGGTGAGAGAATTGCATGAGCCCATGGGTTTGAGAGCAGCCTGGGCAACTTGGTGAGATCTCATCTCTACAATAAATAAAAAAATTAGCCAGGTGTGGTGATGTGTACCTGTAGTTCCAGCTACTTGGAAGGCTGAGGTAGAAGGATCACCTGAACCCAGCAGGTCGAGGCTGCGGTAGCTGTGAGCATACCATTGAACTCCAACCTAGGAGACAGAGTGAGATTCCAACTCAATAAATAAATAAATAAATAAAATATTCCAGTCAATAGAGAAATATGAAACTCTCTCCAAATTATTGTATGAAGATAATATCACACTGATACCCAAACCGGGTAAAGATCCAACAAAGAAAGAGAGCTACAGGACAACATCTCTAATGAACATAGATTCAGAAGTTCTCAGCAAGATTCTAACAAATTGAATCCAACAACACATCTCAAAAATCATCCACCATGACCAAGTAAGCTTCATCCTGGTGATGCAGGGCTGGTTCAACATCCACAAGACCATAAATGTAATGAAATACATCAACAGAAGTAAAAAAATCACATTATTATATCATTAGATTCATTAGATGTGGCAAAAACTTTTGATAAAATCCAGCATCCCTTCTTGATAAAAACCTTTGAACAACCAGACATAGAGGGAACACACCTCAAAATAAAGAACCATCTATGATAAATTCACAGTCAACATATTGCTAAATGGACAGAAATTGGAAGCACTGCCCCCTGAAAACTAGAACTAGACAAAGCTACCCTCTCTCACCCTTCCTGTTTAGCCTAATTTTGGAACTCCTAGTTAGAGCAATCAGAGAAGAGAAGGACATCATGGATATCCAAATAGAAAAACAAGTCAAGATAACCCTCTTTGCTGACAATATGATCTTATACCTTGAAAACTGAAGAGAATCTGTCAAACGTTCTTGCATTGATAAAGGACTTTGGCAAAGTCTCAAGGTACAAAATATATGTACAAAAGACAGTCACTTTCTTATATACCAAAAACAAATAGAGAACCAAACAAAAAACACAATCTCATTCACAATAGCAAAAAAAAAAAAAAGAAAGAAAAGAAAAAGTAAAAAGAAATACCTTGACATCTTCCTAACCACAGATTAAAAGATCTTTAAAACTAAAACTAAAAATGTTGTTCAAATAAATCAAAACACAAACAAATGGAAAAATATTCCATGTTCATGGACTGGAAGAATCAACATTGTTAATTCCGTCCTACCAAAGGCAATCTACAGATTCAATGCGATAGCCATTAAATTGCCAGCATCATTCTTCTCAGACCTGGAAATGACAATACAGAAATTCATAGGGAAACATAAATGACCACAATTAGCCAAGACAATTCTCAGAAAAAGAAACGAAGTGAAACTGGGTTCGGTGGCTCACCCTGTAATCCCAGTGCTTTGGGAGGCTGAGATGAGTGGATTGCCTGAGCCCGCAGGTTTGAGACCCACCTGGGCAACTTGGGGAGACCTCATCTCTACAATAAATCAAAAGTTAACTGGGAGTGGTAACATGCGCCTGTAGTTCCAGCTACTTGGAAGGCTGAGGTGGAAGGATCACCAGAGCCCATCAGGTTGAGACTGCGGTGGCCAGGAGTTGAGACTCCAGTCTAGGCGACAGAGTGACACTCCAACTCAAAAAAAAAAAAAAAAAGAAAGAAAGAAACAAAGCGGAAGGTACCATACTTCCAGACTTTAAACTTTATTATAAGACTACAATAACCAAAAAAACCTTGTATTGATACAAGAACTGGCATATAGACCAATGGAACAGGACAGAGATTCTGGAAGCAATGCTTCAATTTCACAACCAATTCATCTTAGACAAACCCTCCACCAAAAACGACTGTGGAGAGGAGAACCTATTCAGTAAGTGGTGCTGTGAAATCTGGCTGACCATGTGCAGAGGAATAAAACAGGATCCCTACCTATTATCATACAAAAAAATCAACTTCAAATGGATCAAAGACCTAAATGTAAAATCATAAACTTAAAAATCTTAGAAAACTCAGGAGACACCCTTAAGGAAATCGGAATAGGCAACCATTTCCTGATCAAACCCCAAAAGCCCATGCCATAAGAGATAAGATAGGTAAGTGGGACCTCATCAAACTGAAAAGTTGCATAAAGCAAAGAAACCATCAAGAAAGTGAGGATACACCACAGAATGGAAAATAAATATTTGCCAATTGCATACCTGACAAAAACCTAACATCCAGAATCTACAAGGAACTCAAATGTGCCAAAAGAGAAAAATAAAACTGCCCCATTAAAAAGTGGTTTAAAGACATGAATAGATATTTCTCAAAAAAAGGCATATACGCAACCAGCAGTCACATGAAAAAATGCTCGGTCTCACTAATCATCAGTTAAATGCTAATCAAAACCACATTGAGATACCACCTAACTCCAGTGAGAATGGTCATCATTAATAAAACAAAAAACAACATATGCTGGCGAGGACATAGAGAAAAGGAAATGCGTCTACACTACTGTTAGTGGAAATGCAAACTAATTCATCCTCTATGGAAAACAGTGTGGTGATTCCTAAAAGAACTTGAAATTGACATGCCATATGACCCAACAATCTGCCTTCTGGAAATATACCCAGAGGAATTTAAAACATTATGCAAAAAAGATACCTGCACACGCATGTTTATTGCAGCACTATTCACAATAGCAAAAGCATTGAACCAACCTTGCTACCCATCAAAAGTGGACTGAATAAAAAAAAAGGTACAATTACACTATGAAATACTACATAGTCATAAAGAAGGACAAAAGTGTGGACTTTACAGCTACTTGGATGAATTTAGAGTCTATAATACTTAGTGGTCTATTACAGAAACAAAAAAAAAACCAACTACCACATGTTCCCCTGCATAAGTGGACCCTGAGCATTTGCCATTATACTGTAAGAAAGGGATTTCAGTAGCCAGGAACTGCTGGGGGAAAGGCACATAAGACCAATAAGTGTCACGGATTTCAAACCAGGTGAAATGGGGTCAAAAGAAAGTCCAAACTTTAACTGTACAGTGGCCACTTGTATACCTAATTCTGAATTGTACTCACAACTTTAAAATAAAAATTAAAAAAATACTGTCTTTTACAGCTATAACAAAACTGTACTGGAATAGACTTAAATAGAGAAATCAGAAATTGTATCTCTACATAAGGATACATAGAGCTATAACTAGATCTAGAGAGACAGATATGGAGATGGAGATGATGGAGATAATGGAGATGATGGAGATGATGGAGATGGAGATAGAGAAAGGGAGAGAGAGATGAATGCAGTATTTATCAGAACCTCATAAACAAATAATTAGTGTTTATCTATCTTGTTATGCCAGTTTGCTTAAATTGCCCTTTGGCTGTATATTAACCTATTACTTACAGTCCACAAGTTGCATATGTGGTCTACTCTGGCAGACTAACAAAAAAAAAAATTCAAATGTACAGGTTATCAGAAATAATATCATTTTTCTATATTGTTCACTTTTCAGAAACTGACAAAAAATTTGTTCAAAGGTTTGATTTTTGGAGTGGTCAATGTAGTCTTTTGTTTTTTTTTTTGAGTTGGAGTCTCACTCTGTTGCCCAGGTTGTCTTTTTGACAGCCTCGACCTGCTGGGCTCCCGCGATCCTTCCGCCTCAACCTTCCAAGTAGTCGGAATTACAGGCATGCGCTACCACGCCCAGCTGATTTTTTGATTTATTGTAGAGATGAGGTCTCGCTGCCCAGGCTGGTCTCGAACCCCCGGGCTCAGGCAATCCACTCACCTCAGCCTCTCAAAGGCGCGGGATTACAGGCTGAGCCACCGAGCCTGGCTTGTGGTAAATCTTAAACATAAACTGGGTAAACTGAGATTAGCAAAGCTGTTATTTATGTTGAAACCAATCTCAGTTAATGTCCATAGTATTACATTTGATTGCTTGCACAAATCTATAAAGAAGTAGTCATATTTTTTGCTAAAGCTGATCATTCATCTAAATCAACATTTGCTCATTTTCAAGTGAGTCTTGTCATTCCAAAAGCCCTTCACTTGGATGAAAGTTGACAGGAGAAAATTTTGTGACAAATATCTCTGAAAGGCACTTGGCAGAGATTGTACGACTTCACTGATAGTCTTGCCAGATCCCAGATGTCATGTGGGCAAAGACATTTTGCAGAGGACCACACACAGCCTCACACATGTGAAGAGAATGCCTAAGCATACCCTTTGTACTGGCCACTTCCCTATACCCTTAATCCCTTCCATCTCTTACTTGTCTTTTCTCTTTCTTCTGGAACACAGTTTCTCTACTAAAGGTATCTGGTTCTCTAGAAAGCTCTGTCTTTTTGACAGTACGTGTAAGAGGAGGCTTGATTCAGTTGATTATCCAAACAGCTAAGGGAACATTTAGCTCAGAGTCTGAGGACAGTGTTCGGCCCCAGGAGAAAGTCAGTTTTAGAGCAGTCAGTGCAGCTGTTTTCTTATCATGTTCCCGGTTCCCAACTGGAAGTGATTTAAACTCCTCAAGTTGCCTTGGGATTGAAGAAAACAAACATGAATCAAAGCCATGTATTTCAAAAGCAGAAAACTAAAATAAAATTTCTTAGCAAGGATGAAAATGCAATCTGGAAATGAAAATCAGAGAATAGCCAGAAGCAAAATGTGAAAGTTCATCATTCATTCTTCTGTTGTCAATAAAAGTCTTTCCAGACACACGGAAGAGAATTCACACGCAACCTATTAGCATTCCCCTATATGACTTCATCTAACACTCTCTTCCAGGCATGTGTTAATATTCCTCATTACAGGCACAAAAATGCAGACTTAGAGAGAGTAATCCTTTGTTCAAAATGATACAATTGCAAGATATTGGTTTCACGAAAACACAGCTTTCTGCATTACATGATACCAATATACCTCACTTATGAAATGTTAACTTGGTACAGTATGTTAACAATTTAAAACATGTTTGGTTCATGTAAATATCTAAAAAGTAAACCTCTTAGAACTATTATAACCCTTATACCTCAGCCCTACATGGAAATTGTCCTAAATAAAAAATTGCCACAAAGGACTAAATTGTAAAATAATGGGCATAAGATTTAGTTCTAAATATGCCTGTTATTATCCATATGAATGGCAAAAATTAAAAATCAGATAATGTAATGTCCTTATAAAAAGTGCAGGAACAAAGGACTTCATGAACTTTTGAGAGGAGCATAAGTTCCAATAGTCTATTTATGGAGGAGTCTAGCAAGATTTAGAGAATTTAAGTATGCATAAGCCTAAAGTGACCATATAGCTTATCTTCAAAATTGAAATGAATTTTTAGAGGGAAAAGAAAGTATAATTTAAAAACAGCAATAGTTATTAACTGACTGTGTATATATACCCAAAATTTATATGTTGAAGTCCTAATCCCTACTGTAATATTATTTGAAAATGAGGTCTCTAAAGAAGTAATTGAGGTTAAATGAGGTCATACAGGTGGAGTCCTGATTTAGTAGGATTAGTGTCCTTATAAGAAGAGACACAGAACATTCACTCTCTTGATGCACTTGCAAAACAAGTCATGTGATCACACTGTGAGAAGGTGGCATTAGGCAGACTAAGGAGAGAGTTCTAATCAAGTACACTGTTAACCCCTTGATCATGGACTTTCCAGCCTCTAAACTTGTGAGAAAATAAATTTCTGGTTTTTAGGCTGTATTTGTTATGGCAGTATGATCCCACTAAGTCAATAATGAAAGATAGACATGAACATGACCCTTCCACTCAAATCAGGATGTATGGTCCTTCACATATATATAGCACTACCTATTAATCATGGCTGTGGCTATATATTTCTGTTAAAGTTTTTCTCTACTCTCCTAATAGACATGTGATTGATTATTTTGCAGCTTCTTTGGAGTGAAATCTCCTATAGAAACATGAATCAGTCTCAAAAATAAAATAAGTAAAATAAATAGGATTATAGTGCAACATTATTTATATATTTTTTAAAAGTCATAAAATCATTAAGAAAATATATCTACCTACATATCATCTATCTATCCACACACAGAATTTTATGTTACAAGAAAAGTTGAAAACCAATAAAGTAATATACCCCAAGCAGTTCAATATCTGTGTGACTTGAGCAAAAAATGTTTCACTCAATTCTAAAGCACCTTAGTCTCACCTCCATATACAAAAAGTATTAGTTATACACAATGTTAAATGTTATCAGAGAAATAAAAAAGTAACTAAAAGAGTAAGCGTCTAGTAAAAATTTTAAGTATATTGTTGAGGTATCTATAATGCCCTGAAATTTTGTACAGCATAAAAGAGATCAGTGTATTCATAATTGTTTTTTGATTATTTATTGTAATTTTGTATTTTAAATGAGATCTATAAGCACAACAGTTTATTTCTGAAAAAAATCATGAAAAATATGAGTAGCAAGCAGAATTGCCTTTTAAAATTTATTAATTAAATCAAGATAGCAAGATCTCTAAACATATTTGAAATTTATGTTTTGTAATTACCTCAACTATAAGCAATAGAGGGTGAGTATTAAACCATAATCATAGAAAGTTGGTTGATTTGTTTTCAATTCAAAAATGTACTATCTAAATTAGTAAATTTATTCATCACAAATCTTTTAAATGATGTTTTTGTAGTTCCAAAAATCAAATCAAATTCACTCTTTTAGATTGATTATAATAACGTCCCAATTCAGTATTCTTGACCTTTAAAATGTCAATTTGCAGTTTTTTTAAAGAAAAAATGGGATCTATTTTCCCAGTCTTTGAGATCAGGGTGGCTTTATGACTTATAGAACCAACAGAAAGCAGTGGAAGTAGAAGTGTGCCAGTTTCAAGTCTAGGTTTCAAGAGCATCGCTTTGTCTCTCAGAATCCTGCCACCATAATGTGAACAAGCTTGGTTGGCCTCCTGGAAAACTTAAGATATATAGAGTGGAGATAAGCCAGCACAGTTTCAGCTATCCCAAGCCAGTCAAGTCTCTGTTTTATGAGAGTTAAAGATGATATTGATGGCAGAGCACAGACAACACAATGACACTCAGATAAATGAAAGACGTTGTGGTTCTTTTTGTTTTTGCTTTTTTTTAGTTGGAGTCTCACTCCTTTGCCCAGGCTGGAGTGCAGTGGCACACTCAAGGCCACCCCAGCGTGGACTTGCTGGGCTCCAGTGATCCTTCTGCCTCAGCCTTCCAAGTAGCCAAAACTACAGGTGCACACTACCATGCCAGGTTATTTTTTTATTTATTTATGTGTTTACTGTAGAGATGAGGTCTCACCAAGTTGGCCAGGCTGATCTCGAACCTATGGGCTCTGGCAATTCACTCGCCTTGGCCTCCCAAAGTGCTGAGATTACAGGCTGAACCACTGAGCCTGACTGTTTCTTACACCTCCAAAAAAAGAGAAAACTGCCAGGTAGGGCCATACAGAGAGTTGTACCTAGGGACAGAGTAACAGCAAACTGAAGCTGTAGGAGACAGTTTGTACATGGCAAATGGAATAAGGCTAGCTACATTTTGCCGATTTCTTGTGCATAGGCTAGTTGTCCAGTTTCTAGTTGTCCCTCATTGTCTAGTACACAGCCAGAAGACAATTAGGGCTGGAGTTTAGAGGTCCAGAATGTGAGAGTCCCAGTGAAGAATGCTGTTGAAGTGTCAATTTAACTGTTCAAGAAATGAAAATGACTAAACTCTAGCAAGAGCCTTAAAACATGTTCACACACGCACACACACACATGAGCACACACACAACTATCTTACAATTCCAGTCTTCCAAGGCACTGGCTGCAGACATAGAAATACCCAAAACCAAGGTCAGAATTACTGGCAAGTTAAACCCAGCCTAAATTTCAGATCACAACATTATAATTAAATCAATAGCTATTGTTTTAAGTGACTAAATCTTAGGATAATCTGTTATATAAGAAAAGTGAAACAACTCTTTTACTGTCAGAGGACAGAATTTTGTCACCACCAAAAATATTCAGGAAAATATGCCATGGGTTCCAACAGGCAAAAAATCCCAAACCTAAGTTTGACCATAACAACAAATAGAGAAAAGATGTAGTCTCTCAATGGGACTGCTTGGAAGGGGTTACTAAAAAACTTGAATACTTAAATATGAAAATAATTGTCTTAACCTTGCAATCTCATTACTTTAGAGTCTTGATTTATATCTTCAATAATTTAGTAAAGATATCTTTCTCTAAATACAATGGTACATTGTCTCAATTTGCAGTTTAGAATTGATTTAGGAAAAAAAGTCTGAAATCAGCAAAAATAGTTTTAATATGTGGATATGTATTAATATATATATTACATGTGCATATATGTAATGTATGTATACAGATGATATCTGCATATACAGTATTTGTATATTTTATATATGTACATATTTATGTGTTTTGATATATTATTTGTATATGTAAAATATACAAATGTAGTACTATACTATGCCTCATCAGTTTTGTATTTTTTTAAGATATGGGGGTACAATTTAGGGTTAGGTACATAAGTAGTCATTGTACAGGTAAAGTTTGTGCCTCCTCTTGGTCCCCACTTCACCTGGTTTAAGATTAGCTACCCTTGTTGATGTTTGTGCCCCATGCCCTCCCTCCTCTGGCAGTATCACACTACTGACTATCCCTTTTTTATAGTATTATGATAAATGTTAAGAGTCTGCTTATGAGTGTGTACTTGTAGTACACGTAGTACTTAGATCCTTGTTTAGATATGTACTAATATATATGTATAAATACAGGTATAGTATGCATATCTGTATATACTGTATTTGTATATTTTATATATGCACATGTGTATGTGTTTTTATAAATTATTTGTATATGCAAAATATACAAATGTAGTAATATACTATGCCTCATCAATTTTAAGATGCACATTTTCCCACATTTTATCTCCGAAATTAAAATTTTCAGCAATAGCAAATTATAATCACTGATAGAAGGTTACCATATTGTAAGTGTAGTTGTTTGCTTGTACATGTGTAAACTTAGTCACAGCCCTTCATAGAGCCAGCAATTCAATAATAGACACTGTTTTCACAAGTAAAGCCTCCATCCTGAAGTGAAGAAAATTTATAGGCATGGCAGGCCCTCTCAAATAAACATTCAGTGAGAATGCTTTTCCTCAAACAAGACAGAGCTTTCCTGGTACTCAGGAGAGCAGACAGAAAAGGGACTGGCTAAGCTATTTGAGCTAGGAGACTAACATAATCCCCAAGGATGTTGTTCATGTTATATTTTGTGAACATTTATTAGAGCAACTAAAAAATAGACCTGTTGAAAAATATAGTGATTAATTCTGACGGATAACTGCAACCTCTTGATCATGAATGAAGCTATTTTAGACTCATTTGAAGAAAGGATATGATTTCTGGTTAGTGTGTGAAAAATCTTCTATTGGTGACCTGTGATGAAAGTCAAGAAAGGTCCTATATCAAAAAATGCCAAAAGAGGATGCATGGCTTGGAATTTCTGGAAGCACTAGATAAGAACACTTTTAGGACTGCTGGCTTGTAGATGGTGCTCTTGATGGAACTTAGGAAAATATTGTGGAAAAATACTAAACCAATGACTGAATTGAAAGGTGATTCAGAAGTGTAAAGCATAAGTTTTAGAAAAAAGCTAGATGATTTATTTTGCTTAGACTTACATTTTTCTATATGTACAGAATTATTAGGTTTATGCATAGGTTCATAGCATTTGGTTTTGACCTGGCAACACTACAGTGTTGGGAGTTTGTTTATCCCTTGTCATTTGGAGTAACAATGCTGTGCTTATGAATATGTCTTGCATTTTGCAGATTTGAAGAAAGTTAGTGTTATTTGTGGGTTAAATAAGATGACATGTCAAGTGGGAAAAAAGAACCTCCCAATATATCCTTCTGTTTGAGTTTTACTAAGGAGTAAAAGCAGCAGAGGTGGCTCAAAATGTTTGTGCTCTGTACAGGAGGAATGTCATCAGGAAAAGCACGCTAAACAATGGTTTTGTTGTTTCAAAGAAGGTCACTTTGACCTGAGTGAGTCTCTACATTCAGAAGACCATCAGGCTTTGATGATGACTATTTAAGTCCTTTAATCCACAGTGATTCACATCAGTCAAACCAAGAATTGGCAAATGTGAGGAACTGTGACCAGTCAAACAACAATGTGACATTTGCATTTCTTGGACAAGCAGAACAACACTACGGCGTTTTACATCAGTCCAGTAATATATACTGAACATTTTGTATTACAATCAGTATAAAATACTTTCTTCAAGTATAAAATAAAATTCTTACTTGTAAGAAATTCGAAAAGCATCATAGATTATGGCATGATTTTCTTTCTCTATGGTGTATAAAAGAATACAGCATTTTACAGTTGGTGGTGTCTTAGAATCTTTGAACTCTGTCGGGTTCGTTGGCTCAGCCTGTAATCCCACCACTTTGGGAGGCTGCAGCAAGTGGATTGCCTGAGCCCGTGGGTTCAAGATCAGACTGGGCAACTTGGTGAGACCTCGAATCGACAATAAATCAAAAAAGAGCCCAGCATGGTAGCACGAGACTGTAGTTTCATCTACTTGGAAGACTGAGGCAGAAGGATCACTGGAGTCCAGCAGGTCGATGTTGGGGTGACCGTGAGTGTGCCAAAGAACTCCAGCCTAGGCAACGGAGTGAGATTCCAACTCAAAAAAAAAAGTATCTATGAATTCTAGTATATATGAAGGAAACAAAGATACAGGTTGCAAACCTTTTCTTATCAGTCTTCCCATTGCTCAATATTTTGAAAGATTTTCCTTGAAAAACAAAACTCAATGTATGGGACACAATTCTATGTTTCTCTATTCTGTCTACTGCTATATAACAGAAAGTCCCCAAAGTTAGTGACCTGAAACAGAAACTTATCTCTCATACTTCTGTGGGTTTACTAGGCTCAATGGGGCTGTGTTAACTTGGGATTTTTTTTATGTGGTTGCTGTCAAAAGGCAACTGCAGCTTGAGTTATCTGAATGACTCACTAGGCTAGACACCCAAAATGGTTCTCTCATACAGATGAAAGTTAGTGCTGGTTATCAACTGGTAACTTAGCTAGGCCTGTTGGCCAGAGTACCTGTGTGTGGTGTCCTCTCCCTTTCTCTCTGATGTCTGTATTCTTAGCAAAAGTATTCCAAGAGCAAGCATTCCAACAGACCAAGGTGGAATTTGTGAGACATTTTATGATTTCATTCCTAAAATTCCAGAATGTTGTTTCTTCTATATTCTATCATTGAAAAAAGTCACTGAGGTCTTCATACATTCATGTGGAAAAGAATTAGACTCCACTTCTCAGTGGAAGAGGTATAGGGAATTTGCAGTCATCTTTAATCTACCACTTCACTCTCCAGTCAAAAATAATTTATATTCAAAATTACAAAACACACTCACCCTCCCCCAAACCCCCAGACCAAATCTCATCCAATAATGATCTCAATCCAACATCTAGATAGTGCCAACTAAATAGAGTCTAGGCAAAAATGAGTTCCTCAGGTGAGGTTTTCAGATGAGGTTCTTCTAGTGTGAGTTCTTTTGCTATGAAGAATGTGTGAACTAATGAGATAAATTATCTACCCTCAGCCACACAAACATAACATACAAAGGTGATATGTGGATAGGATAACCAAAATAAGTACAATAGGCTATCTGTATCCATGGGTCCAGCAACTGTGGATTCAATAAGTTGTGAATTAAAAATATTACCCACCCAAAAAAAATGATCGTGTCTATACTGACCTTGTACAAGTTTATTTTTTTGTCATTTTATTCTCTAAACAATATAGAATAACAACTATTTACATAAGATTTACATTATATTAGGCATTATAGGTAGTCTAGAGATTAGCTGAAACTACAGTCATGCACCACCATGCTGGCTATTTTTTGATTTATTGTAGAGAAGAGGTCTCGCCAAGTTGTCCATGTTGGTCTTGAACCCGCGGACTCTGGCAATCCACTCACCTTGACCTCCCAAAGTGCTGGATTACAGGCTGAGCCACCAAGCCCAGCCTACTATGAATTTTATTGTGTTACATTCTGTTACACAAAGGCCACACCCACAAATATCTTCAAGATGAATTCTTTTCTGGATTATCGTGTTACTTAATATTTTGTGGGACATCCTTAACATTCTTTCCTTTTTCTTTTTCTTTTAAAGATGTGGGATACAATTCAGGATTAAATATATAAGTGGTCATTGTACAGGTAGTTTGGGCCTCCCTTTGGTTTCCACATCACCTGGTTTGAGATCAAGCACACTTATTGCTGTTATGTGCCCCCTCATCTTTTCTTATCCAGGTAACATCCCACAACTGCCAAACCCTTTCTTATAGTGCTATGATAAATGTTCAGGGTCCGCTTATAAGTGAGAACATGTGGTACTCACTTCTTTGTTTCTGTGATAGATCACTGAGTATGATAGACTGTAAATCCATCCAAGTTGCTGCAAAGTCCATAATTTTGTCCTTTATGGCTGCACAATATTCCATCGTGTATATGTAAGACTTTTTTTTAATCCTGTCCATTTTTGGTGGGCAGCACGGTTGATTCCCTGTTTTTGTTACTTGAATAGTACTGCAATAAATATGTGTGTGCAGGTACCATTTTTATAGAGTGGTTTGAGTTCCTCTGGGTATATTCCCAGAAGACGGATTGCTAGGTTGTATGGAAGGTCGATTTTTAGATCTTTTAGGAATTGTCTCCGTGTTTCCCACAGGGTTTGTATTAGTTTACGCTCCCACTAACAGTGTAGAAGTGTTCCCTTTCTCTTCATCCTTGCCAGCACCTGTTGTTTTTTGAGTTGTTGAAGATGGCCATCCTTACTGGGGTTAGGTGGCACCTCATTGTGGTTTTAATTTTTATTTCTTTGATGATTAGTGAGACTGAGCATTTTTTAAAATGTATCTATTGACCTCTTTTAAGAAGCATCTATTCATATTATTTTTTATTTTTTTAAAGGGTTGTTTGTTTTCCTTTTGGTATTGAGACAGGAGATAGCTAGAGAAAGCTAGCCAGACTGACAGGTAGTGAACTCCTGGCAGGTCTTTCAGGTTCAGCATTGGTAAACAAGGTTCCTGCAATCCCCTCAAGCTAGAGCTAAAGTCCTCACTGCTGGGATCAAAAAGCACCCAATTAGCTCACCATTAGGTCCCTACCTTAATACTGACCAATCAGAACAGCTATAGCTCACAGCTAGTGCTAGCAAATCAGCTTGGACTTAGGGCTATATAAGCGCCAGGTTTTCAGCCCCAGATGGGCAACCCTTTCAGGGCCCCCTCTCACTGTGGGAGCTTTTCTGTCCTCAATAAATTTTGCTTTCTGGCTGTTCATGTCCCTCATTCTTCCTGGGAATGAGACAAGAAACTCGACCCTGAAGAGTTGCAACCTGAAGGGCTGCAGAAGATCATCGGAGTCCAGAAACTATGCAACCCAGAGGCTGCCTTGCCAGTTGACAGAGCTAGTTGAACCAGGAGAGCTGCCGGAGGAAGATGAGACTCCAAAGCTGAGACACCCAGGGGGCTAGGCTTGCCAGCCTATTGAACCAGCAACACTCTCAGGGCTTGGTTAGAGTCAACACCCTGGAGATGGGACTTGCTCCCCTCTCCCAATCACAACACTCAGAGCTTGACTTGCCAGTCCATTAGAACTGACACTTCCAGGGCTAGGTTTACCAGCCCCTCCATGACCCTCCCCCGGGGCTTGACTGGCTAACCAATTAAGCTGATGCTCTTGAAGCCCAGGCTGACTTGAGAAATCTACATCAGTACCTTTGAGTTTCTTGTAGATCCTAGATATTAGGCCTTTGTCGGATATGCAAATTGACAAATATTTCTTTTCCATTTTGTGGGTTATCTCCCCACTCTCTTGATAGTTTCTTTGGTTTTGCAGAAGCTTTTCAGTTAGATGAAGTGCCACTTGTCTATCTTGTCTCTTATGGCATTTGCTTTTGGGGATTCGAACAAGAATTGATTGCCTACTCCAGTGTGCATAAGAGTGTTTCCTGCATTTTCTTCTTAACATTCTTAAAAATCTCTTTGCCTAAAGTTTCTCTGATTCACACTCTTAATATTTTTAGAAAATCTCTTGTCTATTATAGAGGGTCTGCAAAACTCATATTTAATATTCTTGAGGAGCAACCCCTTTGGGTCCCCTCCTACTGTGGGAGCTTTTCTGTCCTCTCAATAAATCCTGCTTTCTTACTAAAACAACAACTATATAATATATATATTTAGTTATAACTATATGTATTTATATATAGTTTATATATATAAATTTATATATATATTTATATATATAGTTTATATATATAAATTTATATTTATTTATATATATATATATATATATATATATAGTTATAACTAAATATATATATTTCCCTTTGGAAGACCAAATAGATATAATTTAAATTTTTCAAAGATCTCATAAATAGTCTTTCATTCACAGAGCTCAAGATTTCATTCTTGAAATTTATATTCCAAGCCATGTTTTACTGAGAGTGTACTAGGTCATTTCCAAATTTGATATTCTTTACCTAAAGGGCCTAGGGATACAAAATTATTTTATTTTGAATTCCAGATGATTTGCATCTCCTGCAAATTTTGCTTGAAATATGAAAAATTCCTTCTTTAGAAAATTTTTCTCTCTACATATTTAATCATAAATAGCTAAAATAAACATTTGGCATTTTAAACATTCCTCCTGGAAATCTTTTTTTTTTTTTTGAGTTGGAGTCTCACTCAGTCACCCAGACTGGACTGCAGTGGCTGCTCCCAACCATTGCAGCCTCAACCTCCTGGGATCCGGTGATCATTCCGCCACCTCTGCCTTCCAGTAGCTGGAACTACAGGCACACGCTACCACACCGGGATAATTTTTTGATTTATTGTAGAGATGAGGTCTCACCTGCCCAGGCGGGTCTCGAACCCACGGGCTACTCCTGGAAATCTTTTCATCCAAATCTGATTCCTTCCCATTTTCCATGTTTTCACAGACAATATGGCCAAACTTTTTGTTACAACTATAACATATGTTGCCTTCTTGCCAACCTTCGTAAATAATAGCTTCCCTTGCTTCCATCTTAGACTAATGTCCTGCAGATCTGCTTACTGCTAGGCTACAGGATGAGGACATGTTTTAGGTATGTGTTATGACTGAACACCACTTCTAAATAACGTATCTGTTCCAGTTATCTGATACCACAAAACAGCATTATTGTAGCCTAAGATACTATTTCTTTTCATGTGTTTAAACTTTGAAGACAGTTGATGAAGCACAATACTAAGATTGGGTCACCATGGTCTGGAAGAGTAGTTTGGGAAATACTATTATTTACCTAGAGTAATAGAGAGAAAGTACATATTTTATTTATTTATTATAGTTTCCTAAACTCTGTTTTGTTCAGTAATGCTGTAGTTGAGGTTGTATCTTTGTAAACTGAACATATTTCCTTTTTATTTTTCTCTTTTCCCTGAAATTTATCACAGAATTTCTTTTAAAATATGTTTTACAAGCTTCCTTCCTCCCTGGTAAATATTTACAAACGTTCTCTCAATGACATTTGATAAATAGAGAGGGAGTTTTAAAGAAGATGTTTTCTAATATAATAGGTACCTAACAATCTGGCAGACCAAATAAGCTTCAGTTTTGAGATTGCTCACCTTTTGAATTTTATTGCCCTTTGCTTGATCATACATGCCCCAGGTACCAAACAGGGCTGGAATACCCCAGGTAGTCATTAAAGTAATTTCTGTCACTTATTTCTACTGATATCCAGTCTGTGAAAGATTTGGAAATTTTACGTTGACATGAGACTTGAAATTGTTTTATTTTTCAATCATTAAATTTTAGTATCAAAATTTAGTAGATGGTAAGCATAAAGATAAAGTTGGAAGGTGTTGATCTCCATGGAAATAAGTATGATCTAAAATAACAGAGAAGAAAGCTAAATGCAGGGAAATAAATGTACATTCACTGTAATCTGTGTGCTTCTGTTTTTTTGAGTCGGAGTCTCACTCCATCGCCCAGACTGGGGTGCAGTGGCACACTCATGGCCACCCTAGCATCAACCTGCTGGGCTCCAATGATCCTTCCACCTCACTCTTACAAGTAGCTGAAACTACAGGTGCATGCTACCACACTTGACTATTTTTTGATTTATTGGAGGGACGAGGTCTCACCAAATTATCCAGGCTGCTCTTGAACCTGTGGGCTCAGGCAATCCACTCACCTCGGCCTCCCAAAGTGCCATTAATACAGGCTAAGCCACCAAGCCTGACCTCTGTGTTTCTTTTTTATTTATTGTATAACGGAGCTGTTTTATTTGTTGTATAACTGAGTAGTTTTATTTGTTGTTTAGACTGAGCTATCATGTGAATTAACAAGGAAGAGCAGATGATTTTTAAAGTTTGAACCATACTAAAAATTTAATGGTTATTAGGAAAATTAAAGTGTACTGTATAGTATAATAAAAGGCAATACCATTTAGAGACCACATCAGAGTGTGGAACTCCAAATTAACCTCTAAAATTAGAGCTCTCTTTTTATGCATGAAAATGGGAAAGATATGCAAAAATATATATATTGTTAAATTCCATCAGGATCATTGCTCAAAAATGAGTGCTGAACTGTAAAGTTCAGTGATGGGAAGGTAATTTTATTGTGGATCTTGAAAACTCCCCTAGCATGTAGGTGAGCAACAAACTTGGCTTCAGTTATTTGATCTACTTAACCTTTTACAAAGATTACAACTATATTCTAATACCAATCTGCTATTAATTTAGAGATCAAGTTCATTAATTTGGGAGAAATCCAAGTGTAAACCAAAAATAGATTCAAAGATTTTGTAGTTGGCAATTGGTTGAAAAAGTTAAGCTCTGGCTAATGAATTTGAAAGAGAAAGATATACTTGAGTCAACATAAAGGAAGCTGTGAAAACCAAGCTTTTCATTATGCAGATAAAACCTAAAAGTATCAGGTTTCAGAGGGAATAGGTGGCAAATGTCAAAATGTGCCAAACTCCTCCTTGGGAAAGAGATTCTCTACAGATACAAATTTCCCCAATAGAATTATTTGCAGAGTCATCTCAAAATATGTCAAAGAAACATTTTGAGGTAAAATATTTTTGTTTCTTTTAGGGCCTACTGTCTGTCATGTGATGCTATACCACAGTCAGGTTGAAACTTAGTATCTTATTGCCACAGAGTCTATTTTTTCAGTATAATGATCTCTATTTTATTGTTAATGCTTTTTTTTTCATTAATCAGTATTTTTTATTATGGTTTTGTGGGGTACAGTTAAGGGTTAGGTGTACAATGACGTTTCATTCAGGCACCCTGTAGATAAGAAGTGTTCTCCCATCCCCCGACAGATATTTGCTACTGTTAATCCCATCCCCCTCCCCCCCATAGTTTCCCAGTACCATCCGTCATTTTCTCATAGTATTGCATTGGATGTTCAAGGTCCATTATATGAGTGAGAACATGTGATATTCGGATTTTTGTTTTTGTGAGAGGTCACTCAGTATTATAGACTCTAGTTCCATCCAGGTTGCTGCGAAATTCATGATTTTGTCTTTTTTATGGCTGCATAGTATTCCATCGTGTATATGTACCACATTTTTTTAATCCAGTCCTCTTTTGATGGGCAGCATGGTTGTTTCCAGGTTCTTGCTATTGTGAACAATGCTGCGATAAACATACGTGTGCAGGTATCTTTTTTATAGAGTGATTTGTGTTCTTCAGGGTATATTCCCAGTAGGGGGATTGCAGGGTCATATGGAAGGTCAATTTTTAGAGCTTTTAGGAATCGCCACACTGCTTTCCACAGAAGTTGCACTAGTTTACACTCCCACCAACAGTGTAGAAGTGTTCCCTTTTCACCACACCCTCTCCAGCAGCTGTTATTTATTGTTAATGCTATACAGTTGTGGCTAAACTCCACAGAGGACAAGGTATAACAAGGTGTGTCTGACCTCCTTTAGTTTTTCAGGTTTTCCTTGGTCCAGAGGGGATCCATTCAGTCAGTTGGGAGACCTAGAATTTTATTTTTGGCTTGCACATGGATTTCTTCTAAATTTCTTTCCTAATCACCCTCACAGACACACCCAGAAATAATGTTTTACCAGCTTTTTGTGGTCATCACTTAGCCCAGTCAAGGTGACACATAAAAATAAGTCACACTCCAAAACTCAAAGTCAGAGGACACAGAAGCTTGCAACTATATAATTCTTACATCTCATCCTCCTAGGGCAGAGAGCAAAGTGAATCTAAAAGAATTTTAAAAGGACACATCTGGCCCAAATCTTGTCTGGTATTCTGTGCTCCTACACTTTATATCAATGTTTTCATTTTACTCCTCCTGTCATCTCTGGCAGTCACAATATCAATCTTTTCTCAATTCCCTATCTCTATTGTCACTTACTTCTCCTTTGCCTTTTCCTCTAAGACACTGCTTTCTATTGTTATGTTCTGAGTAAATTCTTGGTGGCTCACCCTCAATGCCAATAAATAGAATGGCAGAAAGACTGGTAGAAGGCAGTTTATTTATGAATTTGAATCCAGGGAACAGAGTCAGACTTGAGGCCTTTCTAAAATGGTTCTGCCTGACATCTGTAAGGCAAGACAATAGGCTGGAAACTCTCAGGCAGAGCCTAAACTTTCTATTCACAAGTGAAATTTCTTCTTTCCCAGGGAAATCTTAGTTTTGCTTGTAAAATTCTTAACTATTAGATGGAGCCTATCCAGATTGTACGTGTTAATTATGCTTATGAAATACCTTCGCAGCAATACCCAGGCTAGTGTTTTATAGAATAACTGGATGCTATGACCTAGCCAAGTTGACACATAAAACCAATAATTACAAGAAGTAAAATATGTGATGCTATTATACAAAAGATGAAACAGTGATGAATGGTGTTAAAGTACTTGGAAGGCTGAGGCAGAAGGATTGACGGAGCCCAGCAGGTAGAGGCTGCAGTGGACGGGAGCGGCTACTGCACTCCAATCTGGGTAACAGAGTGAGACTCCAACTCAAAAAATAAATAAATAATAAATAAATAAAAGTACTCATTCATCTTAACATGTAGTTGGATGTGGTAAATCAAGTGTCAACATTTAGAATGGAATAAGTTAACGGTTCTTCAATTCTTATAATCTAGAGTAGGTATTAACAGAATAGCAAAAGAAGGTATACCTAATACACAATATCTTCTTTTCCCCTATACTCTTCCAGTACACCAAGAAGGACCTGATATAATTATAGTGAGCTACAGCTAAAAGAGTGACAAGCACAGTCTTTCTGAGAGAACTTAGTGTATTCAAAGTTATCACCAAAGTATTAGAACCCTTCAACAATTAAGGATACAATAAACATTAAACACAGTTCAATTCCCAGTCAGATTAATATAAATCCTCACATGAAAGACCTATTTACCCTAGGATGGATTAGCCAATACAACATATTCAATTTTTAATAAAAATTGCAAGACACATCAAAGAATAAGAAAAAACACAGAATGAAGAGGCAAATCAAGCATTATAATCAGAGTCAGATTTAGAACTGATGCTCAAATTACCAGACAGAAAAATTGGAATAACTGATTATTATGTGAAGAGTTGTAATTTAAAAGTAGATACCATGGAAGAACAGATGGTTAGGATAAGCAAAAAAATAGAAATTCTAAGAAAGAGTCAAAATGAAATGACAGGAATAAAAAAATAACAATAGAAATAAAGATTGCTTTCAAAAAGCTCACCAGTAAACTGGACATGACTAACAAAAGAATCAATGAGCTTGAAAATGGGTCAATAGAAACTTCTCAAACTGAAAAAAAGAAATGAAATAAACAGAAAAAAAAATCCAAGAAATGTAGAACTGTATCAAAAAGTGTAGCACATGTATAGTTGGAATACCAAAAGAATGCAAGAAAGAATACAGTAGAAAGCAATCTGAAGTATAACAATTGATAACTTTTCAAACTTAATGCAGACACCAAACTACAGATTCAGCAAAGTCAGAAAATATCAAGTAGGATACACACACACATGAAGTAAAAGAAATACATCTAGGTATATTATATCAAATTGCAGAAAGCCAAAGACAACATTTTGAAAAAAGTTTAAAAATAAAGAATATAAAAACTCACAACAAACAACAGCAATTTCCCACCATAACCAGAGAGGGACAAAGATAAGAACACAGCAGTTTTTCATCAGAAGCCATGCAAGTGGAAGACAGTGAAAATTCTACTTCTTCTATTTGGGGCGTTTCTATCTCTCTCTCTCTTTTTTAACTGGAGTCTCACTTCGCTACCCAGGCTAGAGTGTCATGGCACACTAACGGCCACTCCAGCATCGACCTGCTGTACTCCAGCGATCCTTCTGCCTCAGTCTTCCAAGTAGCCAGAATTACAGCTATCATGCCCCACTAAATTTTTTTAATTGTAGAGATGAGAGCTCGTCAGGTTGCTCAGGCTGGTCTCGAACCCCCAGGTTCAGGCAATCCACTCACCTCGACCTCCCAAAATGCTGGGATTACAGGCTGAGCCACCAAGCCCGGTCTATTTCTATCTCTTATCCATACCCTCAGTACTTACTCTCTCATCTCCATTAGGCTTTTGCTCTGATATTCCAGTATCAGTGAGTCTTTCTATAACTCCATGTAAAAATACAACCCTTTCTCTCTCCCTACCCCAAGTCTAAGCACTCTGTGTTCCCTTTTTAAACTATGTGTTTCTCATTTTAAGTTATAGCCAACATTTGATATTTTTATTTAATATATTGTTTATTGTTTTTCTCATCAGATAGAAGCTTCCTAAGAACAAGAATTTTTTGTGTTTTGTTTACCACTGTGACCTTTAAGACTGGCCCAGGATAACTGCCTAAAATTATCAAATAATTGAACTAACTGGCACAATCTAAAATAAAATAATTATATACTCGATACTAAAAATAATAATTATAATAGCAATTATTTATTTAATACCTAGTATGTGGTCCATGTGCTAAAATTTTTTTAAAATGTATTTTATTATTTACTTATCAAAATAACTCAATAAGGTAGAGGTCATTCCAGGTTAGTCTTCTCAGTACAATGACCAGAAAAATATGTCACATGGCATGTGTTAGGGAATAAGCTTTATGAGGGAAAGGTTACTTCATATAATCATATAATCAAGGGCCACCAGGCAGAGATCACATGGTTCCCCAATCTTCCCATTACCTCAAGTCACAACCAGGAGATATGCAGTAGATTCTAATGCGGTGAATCCCCATCACCTCCACCATTGAGAGTTTTTCTTTTAAAAACCTTAGGAAGTTACCTCATTGGTTATGAAACACACAATATGTTTGGTGCTTGAACGTTTGGATGACAACACTTTATAGAGATTTCTGGAAAAGTCAGTTGGGAATCTTGCGACAATTAGAGATCTTGGAGGTTATAGACTATATAAACATTTGGAACCAAAAAGTAATACTACAAACTCAAAAAGTGATATGCAAATAGTAATTTATTTGTTTCTTAAGGTAAAAAGTGAATTTTTACAATCTATTTTATTGGCAATAGCTGAATATATATGCATTTTACCAAAACTAATAAGGTAGATATTTTTTAAAAATTTTAGATATCAAAACTTTAAATATAAGTTTTTAATGTAATTGTGCAAAATTTGCATTTCAGATTTATAAAGCATTATGAGATCCAACATACCTCAACTAATGAGAATTCCCCTCTCATTGACATACATATAAAAAAATGAAGAAAGATGTAACACCACCACAGACTGAATTACACATATTCAAAACATCACTGATCCTGGGTGTGGTGACTCAGCTTGTAATCCCAGAACTTTGGGAGGCTGAGGCAAGAGGATTGCCTGAGCCTGGGGGTTCAAAACCAGCCTGGGCAACTTGGTGAGACCTTGCCTCTACAATAAATCACAATAAAAACTAGCCAGGCATGGTGGTGTGTGTCTGTAGTTCCAGCTACTTGGAAGCCTGAAGTGGAAGAATCATCTAAGCCCAATAGGGAAGGCTGTGGCGACCATGAGTGTGCCACTGCACTCCAACCAGGGCAACATGAGTGAGACTCTAACTCAAAAAAAAAAAATCAGAGTTTTAGAAAATTACTTTGAATCATAAATGCAATAATAATAATAAATATAAAGAAAATAAGATCTAATTTAAAAAAATAGAAGAAAAAACCAACATTACCACAGTAAGGAAGACTAAATTTTAAGTTGCCCAAGGTAGGATATATCTAAATTTGAGTTTAACATGAGACATTAAAGAAAAGTAAAAAATAAGCAAGACAACAATAATAAAATACAAATATAAATAAAAACAGAAAAATGTGGTGAAGCTGAAGATGGGCAAAGAAGCAATGACATTCATAAAATTGCTGTTCCAGAAGAAGAAAAATAAAACAAATAAATAGAACTAATATCCAAAACTGTAAGCTCATACACATTTCCAGAAATCAAAAAAGACCTATATCTACATATTGAAAAGTTGAGTCTGATTCCTGAGAAAATAAAAGGTTAATCTAAAATTAGTTGTAATATCAAACAGAAATACATCTAGGTCCTTTTCAGTAATTTATTAAAATCAGGCCAACATTTATAAGGAAGGAAAATGATCCCTGGACAACTAATTAATCTATGAAAAAAAGGGTCATAGGTCAGGGTTTCTGGCAGGTATCACTTTTTTGGGGGGGGTTGGAGAGTTGGAGTCTCACTCCTTTGCCCAGACTGGAGTGCAGTGGCCGCTCCCAGCCACCGCAGTCTCGCCTGCTGGGCTCCGGCGATCCTTACGCCTCAGTCTTCTGAGTAGCTGGAATTATAGGCATGCTCTACCACGCCCAGCTGATTTTTTGATTTATTGTAGAGATGAGGTCTCGCTGCCCAGGCGGGTCTTGAACCCACGGGTTCAGGCAATCCACTCACCTCAGCCTCCCAAAGGCGCGGGATTACAGGCTGAGCCACCAAGCCCGGCTAAGTATCACTCTATATTACAAAGCTGAGGTAATATAAATCTGTATGATTCTTTGGAAAAAACAGACAAATATCCTAATGGAACATCATAGATTCAAAAATATATGTAAATTTGATGCACAAAATGTACAATAACTGAGTCATCAAACAAATAAATAATCTGAGTATAAATTGTGGGAATATGGATTCCCTTGATAAGGAAAAATGAAACTACACCCTAGCACCATGTAGACAATAGGAATTCAGATAGATTAAGGACCTAGTTAACTTGTATAAAATAATATCTTTGAACAAAGGTGCTTTAAAAGGTCCCAAATATAAAGCCATAAAGCAAAAATGATTAAGGATAAAAAGTAAGCATTTCTTTTCAACGAATAATACAAGAAACAAAATTTCAAAATAAATAACAGATATAAAAAGATATTCACCATACGTAAAACAAGCAAAATGATATTTAGGATATAGAAGAAATTTCTAGAAATCAGCATGAAAAGACCAGAACCACCTAAAGAAAAATCAGTACATGATACCAATAGGCAATTCACAAAAGTTAAACCTCAAAAGGTTAACAAGCATATGATTGGATATTTGACTCATTAGTAATTAAATAATTGGAAATTAAATCAGTAATATCAATTTGCACTCTTCAGATTGGTGAAAAAGTAGGAAGTTTGTTATTACCAAGTGTTGACAGTCCAAACTGATATTAATATGATATGCTATAATCCAGCTTGCCACTCCCAAATACAAAAACTTGAGTAATTTTCACACCAATACATAGGAATAATTATGAGGGTAATTGTGATGGTAAACGTTGGAGACCATGTTGTTTACTCTCACTGAGTGGCAGTAAGTACATTTTAGTGGTTTCACATTGTGGAATACTAGGTAAATTCTGAAAGTAATGGACTAAATATATGACATATATAGATCTTCAAATATATTTACGAGTTAACAAGTAAGAAAAATAAGTTCTATTGCACAATTATATTCACAAAAATTATAAGCAGAGGACAGGTGCAGTGATGCAAGTCTGTAATCCCAGCACTTTAGGAGACCAAGGTAAGAGGATTGCCTGAACCCACGGGTTCAAGACCAGCCTGGGCAACTCGGTGAGCACTCATCTCTACAATAAATCTGAAAATCAGTTGGGTGTGGTAGCGCGAGCTTGCAGTTCTGGCTACTTGGAAGGCTGAGGTGGAAGGATCATCCCAGCAGGTCGATGCTGGGTGGCCATGAGCATGTCACTGCACTCCAGCCTGTGCAACAGAGTGAGACTCCAACTCAAAAAAAGAAAAAAGAAAATAACAATTATAAGTAGATTCATATAAAAGTTTAATTCCAAGTTTAGAATACATAGTAATAGCATGCCAAATATAACATTACAAAGGTTGCCTATAGAAAGCAAAAGGAAGGACCTGGGGAATGGGAATAACAGGAATCTATATACTCATGCACACTTCCAGGCACACATGCATGCATGC
>NW_007261268.1:0-7710 GCF_000164805.1 Carlito syrichta
TCCGAGCATGTTGGCACATGCCTGTGGTTCTGGTCACTCAGGAGGCCATGGGAGCAGGATAGCCAGACCCATGATGGTGGAGGCCGCGTTGGCTGAGATGGGTCCCTGTGCTCCAGCCTTGGTGGCAGAGCAGGACACTGACTCAGAATAATAATAGCAACCACCACCAGCACCACAACTACAGGATGTACTCAGGGGCTCAGTCTGGCTTCCCAGCCCTACTGAGGCCCAGGCTAGTGAACGACCTGAGCCTGTGGGATTGTCAACAGCCTGGGATATGGGGCAAGGCCTCGTCTCAGCCATCAAAATAAATCCAAAGATTAACTGGGCATGGTGGTGCAGGCCTGTGGTTCCAGACACTCTGGGGACCAAGGCGGGAGAACTGCTTGACCCCAGCAGGGGGAGTCTGCAGTGGCCGTGAGTGTGCCCTTCTGCTCTGGCCTGGGTGACAGAGTAGGATTCCGACTTCAAATAATAATAATCACAATCACCACCACCACCATCACTCCTGCCACCTAGCACGAGGAGTCACCCTCAGGAATGAGAGTGGAAAAGGCACTTTCCAGCCTGTCGTTCATGGGAGGTTTCAAACCTGGCCATGGGCATGTCGATTCCACATCTTGAGCCACGTGCCCCAGAAGGCCTGTCTCCATCCTCCACACATGTACCCACAGCAGTGACATGTGTGAGCTCACAGAACAGACGGCCCTGAACTAGGGCGTCCATCATGCACAGAGCGATCAAAGTGGTCCATCAACACCACGGCCAGCCCAGGTTGCAGTTGCCCAGTCTGCCACTTTTGGGATGGGGTTGGCCCCTTTCTATTGTGATCACTTCATTGTGCATCACACACACGGACGTTTCCCTGGGGAGCCGTGGATACCCATTGTGACACACGTGGGAAGCCTCTTTTTTGTCTTTGTAGTCTCCATTGGCTGGACTGAGGCACAGCGGCATGATCATGGCTCCTGGAGCCTCAAACTGACAGGCTCAGGCTGTCCTCACTTCTCAGCCCCTGAGCAACTGGGAGTTTGGGGGCAACCACACCTGACTCGATTTTGGGGACTTCTCACTGAGATGAGGTCTGGCCATGTCACCCAGACTGGTCTTCGATCCCTGGGATCAGGCAGACTCCCACTTCTGCCTCACAATGTGTCGAGCTGACGGCCGTGTGTCATGGTGACCAGCCTGGACTTGCACGTTCTGTCAGTGGGGATGATTCCAAAGAAAGCCCCATGACAGAGGCTAGCACATTCCGTGTAGTTGGGACCGTGGACACCACTATATGCAACTTCAGTGTTTGCGGTCCAGGGAGTGACAAGGTCTTGTTACTTTGCCCAGGTTGGTCTCAAACTCCTGGGCTCCAGCAGTCCCTCGCCTTGGCATCTCAAAGCCACAGCCCAATTGTCTGCTGATCCACCATCTTTTAGGTACTCTAGTCCCAAGACTGGGGCCTCCTTCTCAAATGATCTCTGTCTGTTCATAAAGATCACAATTCCATACACAAATGGATGATTTTTTTTCCTTTTTTCCTTGATTTTTTGAGTTGGAATCTAACTCCGTCACCCAGGCTGGAGGAGAGTGGCTCGCTCCAAGACACTGCAGCCTTGGCCCACAGGGCTCCAGCAAGTCTTTACCTGGCCTTCTGAGGAGCAGGAACAACAGACACGCACCACTACTCCCGGCCCACTTGGGATGGAGGGTTGAGATGAGGTCTCACCGATTTGCTTGGGTAGGTCTTGGTCCATATGCTCAGGCTGACCACTGGCCTCAGCTCCCAAAGCGCTGGGATGACAAGGATGAGCCCCCGAGCCTGGCCTCGATTCTTCATGAAAAACGAACCAGAAGGCCTGATGGAGCATCCCATGCCTGGAATACCAGCACACTGGGAGTCCAAGGCGGGAGGATGGCTGGAGCCCAGGAGTCAACGGCCAGACCAGGAGATGTAGAGAGACCCCCGTATTGACACCCATCCAAACAGGGGGTCTGAGATCAAGGTGCCCATTGTTCCGGCCACTCTGGAGCCTGAGACTGGAGGATCTCTGAAGCTCGAGAATTTGAGTCTGGCAGAGAATGACGGTTGTGTACCCGAGCCCCAGTCAGGGGCCACAGAGTCAGACCCTGTCTCCAAAAACTTCAGAATCTTAGACAGATTCTCAACTGCATGTGCTGTGTTCATAGATCGAATGGCTTTAGAGCCAGGAACAATGGGATTGTGGGGGAAGAAATGTCTCTGGGTGAGGGATGTGTCCCTGACCTTTCTTAGTGGAAGGTCCTCATTTCCGTGTCAATCTTCGGCCTGACTGAGGCAAATTTTTCACCTCAGAGAGGAGAGCTGGCAAGAACCCAGCCAGTGGCAGCCATTCGGGCAGTTGGGGCTGGAAGGTGCCAAGCTTGGGGGACCCTAACATGTGGGGTGGCAGGGGGGAAGGACTGAGGGCAGAATGCAAGAGAATGCATTTTCTTTCTTTCTTTCTTTCTTTCTTTCTTTCTTTCTTTCTTTCTTTCTTTCTTTCTTTCTTTCTTTCTCTCTCTCTCTCTCTCTCTCTCTCTCTCTCTCTCTCTCTCTCTCTCTCTCCCCCCTTTCTTTCTTTCCTTACTAGTTTGTCCAGGCTGCTCTCAAATTGAACAACTTGCACCATCCTCTCAGCCTGGGCCACCCAAACTACTGCAGTCATAGGCTTTGTATTTGGTCCGCATCCTGGTCTTACTGCCTGTTCTTGAACTCTGGGTCAGAAGTGAATCTCCTGCCGAGACCTGCTATCAACCAAGGTTTTCTGGGTTTTTCCTGGCATCAAGGTGGGAGTGTGTTATGGTGTCCAGCCTGGTCTTGAGTTCCTGAGCTCCAGACATCTTCCCGTCTTGGCCTCCCTGAGTGCCGAGGAGACAGATGTGAGTCGCCCAGTCATCCTTGCCCCCCAGAAGGTTTGAGAGTCACGCCCTCCCTTTCCCCCAGCCAGCCCCTGGGAGGAGCATGCAGGTCGATATTTCAAAGCAAGATCAGCCAAGGTGTGGGCGCCCAGGGAGAGACATGCCCCTGCACCATGCACTTCCCAGGAGGAGGGTCAGTGAGGGACTCCGGCTGCCATATCTGGGTTCCTGGGTCATCAGATGGGATCGGGCCTCATGGAGGGGCCCAAGAGGGGTGAGGAGACTGGGTGTGGGGGCTCACATCTGTCATCCCAGTGCTCTGAGAGGCCAAGGCAAAAGGATGGCCTGAGACTGGGGTTTAAGACCAGACCAGGCACCATGGAGAGACGTTGTTTCTACAAGATGCCAAAAATAGTCTGAGTGTGATGTCATATGCCTGTGGTCCAGCCACCCGAGAAGCCATGGTGGAAGGATCACTGGAGCCCAGCCAGTGGAGGCCACAGTGGTTGAGAGTGGACCCCTGCACTCCGGCCTGGGTGACAGAGCAGGACTCTGACTCAGAATAATAGTAGCAACGACCACCACCACAACAACCACAGGCCAGGCTCAGGAGTTCAGCCTGGCATCCTGGTCCTTCAGAGGCCCAGGCAAGTGTTGGCCTGACCCTCGGGTTTGAAAACAGCATGGGACATGGAGCAAGACCTTGTCTCTGCCATCAAAAATAAATCTAAAGTTTAGCCGGGTGTGGTGACGCAGGCCTATGATTCCAACCACTTGGTGGGCTGATTGGGAGGATCACCTGAGGTCCGCAGGTGGAGTCTGCAGTGGCTGTGAGCGTGTCACTGCCCTCTGGCCTCTGCAACAGAGGAGGATTCTGACTCTAAATAGCAATAATCACCACCACCACCACCCCTACCACACAGGGCAAGGATTCACCTTCAGGGATGGGAGAGGAAAAGGCAGTGTCCGGCCTGTCTTTCGTGAGAAGTTTCAAAGCTTGCCACTGGGAAAGTCCTTCCTGCACCTTTGACCATGCTTCCCAGAAAGCCTGCCTTCACCCTCCACACTCATGTCCCATAGCAAGACATGTGTGAGCTCACAGAACAGATGTCCCTGAGCTAGGGTGGCTGTCGAGCACAGTGTTACCAAGGCAGTCTGGCAATGCCATGGCCAGACCAGTGTCTGTTCGCCCTGTCTGACAACTTCGGGCAGGGGGAGGGCCCATCCTCTCCCCACCATTCCATCATCCCTTGCCCATGCAGACCTTTTCCTGGGGAACTTTCAACACCCATTGTAACGCATGTGGGAGACATCTTTTCCGTAGCCAGAGTCTCCGTCGGGCAGACTGGGGCATGGTGGTGTGATTGTGGCTCCTGGTCCCTCGACCTGTGGGGCTCAGGCTGTCCTCCTGCCTCAGCCTCCAGGCAGCCAGGACTCCATGGTCCACCACTCCTGACTCGATTTTGGGGTCCTCTGACAAAGACGAGGTCTGGCCACATCGTCCAGGGTAGTCTATTGACCCCAGGGCTCAGGCCACTTCCTGCCTTGGCATTCCAGGGCATGGGGATGACGTCTGTAAGTCACTGTGTCTGGCCTAGATGTGCATGTTCTGTTGGTGGGAGCAACTCAAAGCTTTGCCCCAGAATGAGACCACCACATCTGGTGTAGCTGGGACTGTTGGGGCCATCATGTGCAACTCTAGTGTTTGCTTTCTGAGGAGCGATGAGGTCTTGCTACATGGCCCAGGCTGGTCTTGAACTCCTGGGCTCAAGCAGTTACCCACCTTGGCCTCCCAAAGCCACACTCTGAATATCTGCTGATACACCGTGTTTGGGGATCTCTAGGCTCAAGGCTGTAAACTCTTTCCCAAATGATCTTTGTCTGTTCATGATGATCCTCACTCCATAGACAAATGGATACTCTTGTTTTTTTTCCATTTATTCCTTTATTTCTTGGAATGAAGTCTCACTCTGTCACCCAGACTGGAGGGCAGTGGCTTTCTCCCGGCCAGTATGCCTCCATCCACCAGGTTCCAGAGAGCCTTTCCCTGGACTTTCGAGGAGCCCAAATGGCAGACACAGGCCACTACACCTGGGTCATTTGGGATTATAGGTAGAGACGAGGTCTCGATGAGCTTAGCGGGTGGGTCTGAGGATGCGGGCCTGGGCCGTTGGCTGGCCTCAGCCTCCAAAAGCGCTGGGATGATGTGGCTGAGCCCCTGAGCATGGCCTCAATCCTTCATCGAAAACGAACCAGAAGGCCTGAGGCAGCGGCCCACACCTGGAATCCCAGTGCTCTGGGAGGCTTAGGCAGGAGTATGCTGGAGTCCAGGAGCCCAAAACCAGCCCAGGACAGCCCTGGCCATGCAGGGAGACCCCATCTCTCCACCCATCCAAACTGGGGGTATTGGGTCGTGGTGCCCATCATCCCACACCATGGTGCCCATCATCCCACACCGTAGGCTGAGGCGGGAGGATTGCTGGAGCCCACAATTTCGATGCTGGTGGAGAACGATGGTTTTGTCTCTGGGTCCCAACCGGGGTGACAGATCCAGATTCTGTCTCCAAAGACATCAGAAGCGTACACAGATTCTCAAATGTGCATGGTGTGTTCACAGGGCGACTGACTTTAGAGCCAGGAAAAATGGGATTGGGAGTACCGGAAGAACCTGGCCAGGGAGACTCGGGAACTCCTGCACCAAAGGGGGCAGCCATTGGGAGGGTTGGGGGCTGGAGGTTGCTGAGCTTGGGGAGCCTCATATGTGGGGAGGGAAGGGGGAAGAACTGGAGGAAGAAGGTGTTCAGGAGAATGGATTTCTTTCTTTCTTTCTTTCTTTCTTTCTTTCTTTCTTTCTTTCTTTCTTTCTTTCTTTCTTTCTTTCTTTCTTTCTATTCTTTCCTCATTAGGTTGCCCAAGCTGCTCTCAAACTGCCCAACTTGGGCCATCATCTCAGCCTGGGCCTCCCAAACTGCTGTGATCACAGGCTTCCCATTTAGTCGACATTCTGGTCTTCCTCGCTGGTCTTGAACTCTGGGCCAGAGACTATCCTCGAGCCGAGGCCTCCCCTCATCCAAAGGTTACTGGATTTTGCTTGGGTTGTAGCTCAGGGCTTGCTATTCTTTCCAGCCTAGTCTTGAGCTCCCATGCACCGGTCAACTTCCTGTATCAGCCTCCCTGTGTGCTGAAGAGACAGTCGTGAGTTGCCCCGCCATCCCCACTATCCAAAGGTTTGAGAGTCACACCCTCCCTTTCCCCAAGGAAGTCCCAGGGATGAGTGAGCCAGTCCAACCTGGGGAATGAAGTGGGTGGTGGTGTGGGCGCCACAGCCAAGACACATCCTGTGCCAGGCTCTCCCTGAGGGAGGGTTCAGGGGACAACTCCTGTCACCCTCTCTGGGTTCCTGGGTCGTTGGAAGGGACCTGGCCTTGTGGTGGGGCCCTGAGAGAGGTGTGAAGGCCTGAGGGCTAATGCCTGTCACCCTGGAGCTTTGGGAGGCCAAGGTGATAGGATGTCCTGAGCTACTGGGTTCGAGATAAGCCCTTGCACCTTGGTGAAACCTTGTCTCTACAAGAAGCCAAATAAATGAGCTGAGCATGGTGGCACACGCCTGTTGTTCCAGCCATTAGGGAAGCCTCAGCGGGAATATAACTGTGGCCCAGCTGGTGAAGACCGTGGTGGCCAAAAGTGGGCACCTGCACTCTGGCTGGGCGACAGAATAGTACTCTGACTCAGAATAATAATACCAACCACCACCACCACAACCATTGGCCGGACTCATATTCTCAGTCTGGCATCCCGCCCCTTCAGAGTTTGAGGTGAGTGGATGGACTGAGCCTGTGGGTTTGAGACAGCCAGGGACGCTGGATGGGAGAATTGCCTGAGCCTGGCAGGTGGAGTCCGCGGTGGCTGTGAGCATGCCCCTGTGCTCAGGCCAGGCAACAGAGTGGAATTCAGACTCCAAATAATAATAATCATCACCACCACCACCACCACCACCCCTGTCACCCACTGCAAGGAGTCACCCTCAGGTATGGGAGAGTAAATGCACTTCCCCCTGTCGTGCACATGAGGTTTCAAAGGTGGCCAATGGGTACGTCCATCCCGCACCTCTGTCCACACATCCCAGAAGGGCCTGCCTCCACCTTTCACACTTGTGCTGCATGGCAAAGGATTTGTGAGCTTACGGAACAGGCAGCCCGAGTTAGGGTGGCTGTCAGGCACAGAGCAATCAAAGTGGAATGGCAACACCGTAGCCAACTCAGGTTCCTGTCAACTAGTCTGCCACCTTCGGGCTTGGGGAAGGTTGCTTCCTCTTCTGATCACACCATCCTCCCCCACCCATGCGGACCTATCACTGGAGAGCCATGGACACTCGTCATGATGCACATGGGATGCATATTTTTGTCTCTGATGTCTCCATTGACCTGACTGGGGCATGGTGGCAAGATCTTGGCTCCTGGGGCCTCAACTTGTGGGGCTTAGGCAGTCCTCCTGACTCGGACCCCGAGCAGTGTAGACTTCAGGTGCCACCTCGCTGACTCAATTTTGGGAACTTCACACTGAGATGAGGTCTGTTGATGCTGCCCAGGCTGGTCTCCCACCCCTGGGTCCAGGCAGTCTCCCTCCTCGGGCTCCCAAGGCACGGGGCACACAGATGTGAACCAGGGTGCCTGGCCTGGACTCACATATTCTGTTAGCAGGAGCAATGCAAATAATTACCCGTGATGAAGGCCACCTCATCCCATGTAGCCAGGACCACGGATGACACCAGGCAAGATTTCAGTGTTTGTGTTCTGGGGAGTGACAAGGTCTCGCTTCATGGCCCAGGCTGGTCTCTTT
>NW_007261269.1:0-6730 GCF_000164805.1 Carlito syrichta
CGGCCCAATACACTTTTAAGAATTTCAAGAGGACCAGAATGTTGCCGGAGTCCTGAAATGACTGATTCGTAATATCCACATGCTAAATTGCTCTGAAACATTTGGGGAGCTTGAAGTCCTGTTTCTTGTTTGTCCCATAGCAGACACCTCGGGAATTTTTTGGATTGAGGACTCGTACAACAAAGATTCTTATTCGTCCTTGGTTGGAGGCCATGTAGTATCCTCTATATGAGGACTCTCTTTCCCAAGATTCCTGGTCCCAAACCCTGATTCTTGTGTAGCCCTTAGTAAAACGCCCTGTATATTTATTGATAGAGGACCCGTCGAACACAGATTTCTTCTTTTTTCTTAGCAAGAGGTCGTGTAGTTTCCAGTAAATGAGGACTGCTATTACCTACATTCATTCCTCGAATCCCTGATTCTTCTTTCGCTGTCAGCACAATGCCATGCAGATTTTCAGGACTGAGGACTTGTATAACCCAGATTCCTTATTTTTAGGAAAAGTCGTGCAGTTGCCTGTATATGAGTACTCCCTTTCCAAGATATATGCGTCAAAACACTGGTGCTTGTTTACATCTTAGGAAGACGACGTGTATTTTGGGGGGGATTGAGAAGACATGTCACCCAGATTCCTTATTCTTTCTTAGGAAAAGTCAGTGCAGTTGCCTTTATATGAGGATTTAATTTTCCTAGATTATGCTTAAAAAACCCAAATTTGTGTTTAGCCCTAACAAGACACCCCGAAGTGTTTTTGGGGATTTCAGACAAGTGTAAACCAGATTCCTTATTCTTCCTTAGCAATAGACTGTGCAGTTTCCTATATACGAGGACTCCCATTATCTAGATTCCTACTCCCAAAATCTTATTGGTGGTTATCACTTCACAAGACGCTCTGCAGATTTTTGGGATGGAGGACTCATGTAAACAAGATTCCTTATTCTTCCATAGCAACAGGTCGTGTATTGTTCTGTATATGAGGACTGCCATTACTGGGAATTCCTGCTTCGTTCTCAGTACGGGAAATTTCTTGGTGACCTAGAATTCCAGTTGCTTGGATATCAAGAGAAAGACTCCCATAGAGTTCTTGTGGAATTGGAAACCAAGATTCCTGATTCCCTTTTCAAAAGACACCCTAATATTGTGGCGACATAGAAGCCCAGATTGCTGATTAAACCTTATCAAGAGACGTTGTAGATTTAGGCAATTGAGAACTACAAGAACACGATTCCCTTTCCGTTCTCAGCAAGAAACTCTGTATACAAAAATGCAGATGCCCAGATGTTTCCTAGGGATGTGGATTCCATGAATCCTGGTTACATTTTAATAATTTGTACTAAATATTTGGCAACTGCAAAACACTCGGCCCCTCTCCAAATAAAGTACAAACGGAATTTTAAGGATTACCAACTTCATCTTAAGACCAAAGTTACATCTAAATACAGCAAGATGATACTTTTCTTCCGGGAATCTGCCCTAAATGGTCCCGAGGAACCTAAGGGACTTGTACTACCAGAAACCTGATAACAACTCTCAAAAGGACCAGTGTATTGCTGGAGTTCTGAAATGACTGATTCATAATACCCACAAGTCAAATATCTCTGCAACATGAGGCAAGCATGAAGCCCGGATTCTTGTTCATCCTCTAGCAAGACACCCTGAGAATTTTTCGGATTGGGGACTAGTGTATCACAGATTCCTTATTCATCCTTAGCGAGTGGCCGTGTAATTTCCTGTATATGAGGACTACCTTTCCCGAGAACCGTGTTTGGAAATCCTGATTCTTGATTAGCCCTTAGCAAGATGTCATGTAGATATTGGGATGGAGGAACCGTGTGAAACAGGTTTCTTATTTCTCCTTAGCAAGAGATCGTGTAGATTGTGTGTATGATGACTGCTAATACCTATGTTGCAGGCTCTAAACCCTGATACTTGTTTTGCCCACAGCAGGTGGCCTGTTGATTTTTAGGACTGAGGACTTCTATAACCCCAATTGTTTTTCTTCCTTGGCAAGGGGTCATGTATTTTCCTGTATATTAGGACTCTCATTACATAGATCCTGCTTCGAAACTATGATTCTTTTTAGCCCTTTCCAAGATGTCCTGTAGGTTTTTGGGATTGAAGACTTGTGTAACCCAGATTCCTTATTCTTTCTTAGCAAAAGATCATGTAGTTTCCTGTATATAAGGACTCCATTTTCCTAGAATCATGCTAAAAACACCTGATTCGTGTTTAGCCCATAGGAAGACAAACTGAAGTTTTTTGTGATAGAGGATACGGGTAAGGCAGATTCCTTATTCTTACTTAGCAAGAGGCAGTGAAGTTTCCTGTATGTGAGGACTCCCATTACCCAGATTCCTACTTGAAAATCCTGAATGGTGGTTACCACTTAGGAAGACGGTCTGTAGTTTTTTGGATTGAGGACTCATGTAAACTAGATTCCTTATACTTCCTAAGCAATATGACGTGTAGGTTCCTGTATATGACGATTCCCATTACCCAGGTTTTCGCTTCACTCTGCAGGATGCCGCAACAGTTACTGGTGAACGAGAATTCCAATTCTTTGGATATCAAAAGAAAGACTCCCATGATGTTCTTTGGAAACTGGAATCCTAGATTCTTGGTTCCCCTTCACAAGACCCTCCCTAAAATGTGGAATCTTCAAAACACAACATCCCAATTCCGAACTGCCTGCCCACAAGAATTTTCTGTAGTTTGAGATCACTGAATCGAGGGATTTTGTACTAATATGCCTTTTGATTCTGGGAAACATGGTTATGGTCGTAGATGTTCTAGGACAGAAAAGTATTTGTATGGACAGATCGTTGATTACAACTAACAAGATGACAAGAAAGTTCCTGTGGATCTGTAATGACAGATTTAGTGTATCCACGGAGAAATTAGCTCTGAAAAATGTAGGGATCCAGAAGCCCAGATTGCTGATTAAACCTTTTCAACAGGCCCTGTAAATTCCAGTTAACGAGAACTCCTACAACCGGATTTCCTTTTCATTCTCAGCAAGATGCCCTGATTTTCCCTATTGATGTGGATTCCAAACTCTGTATACAAAAAGACAAATGCCCTGAAATTTCCTAGGGACGTGGAATTCATGATTCCGGGTTACCTTTAAAAGTACATACTAAATATTTGGCAACAGCGAAACCCTTGTCTCCTCTCAAAATAAAAATTGAAATGGAAGGGGAAGGATTACAGGGTTCACCTTAAGACCAGGTTTCCATCCATACATGGCAAGAAGATTCCCTTTGTTCTGAAATCTGGCCTTCGTTGTTCCAAGGAATCTAACAGACTTGGAATGTCCGGTACACATTTAGAACTTTCAAAAGGACCAGAATGTTGCTGGAGTCCTGAAATGACTGATTCGTGACATCTGCATGATAAATTGCTCCGAAACATTTGGGGAGCTCGAAGCCCTGTTTCATTTTTTTTTTTTGAGTTGGAGTCTCGCTCTGTCGCCCAGACTAGAGTGCAGTGGCAGCTCCCGATCACCGCAGCCTCGACCTGCTGGGCTCCGGCGATCCTTTCGCCTCAGCCTTCCAAGTAGATGGAGTTACAGGCATGCGCTACCACGCTTGGGCAATTTTTTGATTTATTGTAGAGATGAGGTCTTACTGCCCAGGAGGATCTCGAACCTGCAGGCTCAAGCAATTCACTCACCTCAACCTCCCAAATGCGCAGGATTACAGGCTGAGCCACTGAGCCTGGCTAAAGCCCTGTTTATTTTTTGTGCCATAGCAGAAACCCTAGGAATTTTTTGGACTGAGGACTCGTACAACAATGATTCTTTATTTGTCCTTAGTTGGAGGCCGTGTAGTGTCCTGTATGTGAGGACACTCTTTCTCCAGATTCCTATTTCAAATCCCTGATTCTTGTTTAGCCCTTACTAAGACGCCATGTAGACATTTTGATAGAGGAAGCATGGATAACAGATTTTTTCTTTTCCTTAGCTAGAGGCCACGTAGTTTCCTGTATATGAGGACTGCTATTACCCACATACATGTCTCGAATCACTGACTCTTCTTTAGCCTTCAGCAAGATGCTCTATAGATTTTCAGGACTGAGGACTCGTATAACCCAGATTCCACATTTTTAGCAAGAGCCATACAGTTGCCTGTATATGAGTACTCCTGTTCACAGATACATGCGTCGAAAGCTTCATTCTTGTTTAGATCTTAGGAAGACGCCGTATATTTTTTGGAGACTGAGAAAACATGTCACCAACATTCCTTATTCTTTCTTAGGAAAAGTCATTGCAGTTGCCTGTATATGAGGATTTCATTTCCTAGTTTATGCTTCAAAAACCCAAATTCGTGTTTAGCCCTTAGCAAGATACCCTGAAGTTTTATTGGGATGGAGGACACGTGTAAACCACATTCCTTATTCTCCTTTACCAATAGACAGTACAGTTTCCTGTATATGAGGTCTCCCATTATCCAGATTACTACTCCCAAAACCTGAATGGTGGTTATCTCTTAGCAAGATGGTCTATAAGTTTTTGGGATGGAGGCCTCGTGTAATCAAGATTCCTTATTCTTCCATAGCAACAGGTCGTGCAGTGTTCTGTATATGAGGACTACCATTACTGAAATTCCTGCTTCATTCTCAGCAAGACACCAAGATATTTCCTGGTGACCTAGAATTCCAGTTGCTTGGATATCAAGAGAAAGACTCCCAAAAAGTTCTTGAGGAATTGGAACCCAAGATTCCTGGTCCCTTTTCAAAAGATACACTAAAAATGTGGCGACATAGAAGCCCAGAGTGCTGATTAAACCTTATCAAGAGACTTTGTAGATTTAGGCGATTGAGAACTCCAAGAACCGGATTCCCTTTCCGTTCTCACCAAGATGGTTGAATTTCTTTGTCCATGTGGATTCCAAAACACTGTGTACAAAAATGCAGATGCCAAGATGTTTTCTAGGAATGTGGAATCCATGGATCCTGGTTACATTTTAATAATTAGTACTAAATATTTAGCAACTGCAAAAACCTCGGCCCCTCTACAAATAAAGTACAAACGGAATTTTAAGGATTACCAAGTTCATCTTAAGACCAAGGTTACATCCAAATACGGCAATATGATACATTTTTCCGGGAATCTGGTCTTAATTTTCCCGAGGAACTTAGGAGATTTGTACTACCAGATACCCGATTACAACTGTCAAGAGGACCAGAATGTTCCTGGAGTCCTGAAATGATCGATTCATAATACCCACAAGCCAAATATCTCCAAAACATGAGAAGAGCTCGGAGCCTTGATTCTTGTTTATACGGCAGCAAGACACCCTGAGAATTTTTCGGATTGTGGACCAATGTATCACAGATTCCTTATTCTTTTTTACCGAGGGGCCATGTAATGTCCTGTATATGAGGAATCCCTTTCCCCAGAATCCTCTTTGGAATCCCTGATTCTTGTTTCCCATTCGCAAGATGTCATGTAGATATTGTGACAGATAAACCGTGTAAAACAGGTTTCTTAGTTCTACTTAGCTAAAGAACATGTAGATTCTGCATATGAGGACTGCTATTACCTATGTTCCCCCTTCTAAACCCTGATTCTTGTTTAGCCCATAGCAGATGGCCTGTTCATTTTAGGGACTGAGGACTGCTATAACCCCGATTCTTTTTCACCCTTGGCAAGGGGCTGTGCATTTTCCTGTATAATAGGACTCTCATTAGATAAATCCTGCTTCGAAACTCTGATTCTTTTTAGAACTTCCCAATATGCTCTTTAGATTTTTGGAATTGAGGACTCATGTAACCTAGATTCCTTATTCTTTCTTAGCAAAAGGTCACGTAGTTGCCTGTAAATAAGGACTCCACTTTCAAGATTCATGCTCGAAAACAACATGATTCATGTTTAGCCCATAGCAAGATAACCTTAAGTTTTTTTTGGATTGAGGATCCGAATAACGCGGATTCCTTATTCTTACTTAGCAATAGGTAGTGAAGTTTCCTTTATGTGAGGACTCCTTTTACTCAGATTCCTACTTCAAAAACCTGATTCCTTGTTACGTCTTAGGAAGACGGCCTGTAGTTTTTGGATTGAGGACTCATATAAGGAGGATTCCTTATACTTCCTTAGCAATATTACGTGTAGTTTCCTATATATGACGACTTCCATTACCCATCTTTGTGCTTAACTCTGAGGGTGCCGAGACAGTTCGTGAAGACAGAGAATTCCAGTTTCATGGATATCAAGAAAAATACATCCATAATATTCTTTGGGAACTGGAATCCAAGATTCCTGGTTCCCCTTCACTATACCTCCACAAAATGTGGAATATTCCAAACCCAAAACCACAATTCCTACCTCCCCACCCACAAGAATTTTCTGTAATTTGAGGTCACCTGAGTCGAAGAATTGTGGACCAATACTCCATTTGATTCTGGGGAATATGATTATGGTCATAGATGGTCACAGGAAAGAAAAGGATTTCTAGGGACAAATCTTTGATTATAACTAACAGGAGGACCAGAAAGATCCTGAGAATCTGTAATGACAGATTTAGCACATCCACGGAGAAAATAGCTCTGAAAATGTACGGACCCAGAAGCCCAGATTGCTAATTAAACCTTATCAAGAGGCCCTGTAGATTCCAGAAAATGGGAACTCCTAGAACCTGATTTCCTTTTACTCTCAGTAAGATGCCCTGATTTTTCCTGTCGATTTAGATTCCAAATTCAGTATATCAAATACAGATGCCCAGAAGTTTCC
>NW_007261270.1:0-11330 GCF_000164805.1 Carlito syrichta
GTGGGACAATCGCCTGAGCCCAACAGGTAAAGTTCATGGAGGCCGTGAGCGTGTCCCTGCACTAAGGCTTGGGTGACAGAGAGTGATTCCAACTTCAAGTAATAATAATCACCACCACCGCCTCCGCCACGACCCTTGCCACCCAGCGAGAGGAGTCACCCTCAAGGATGAGAGAGAAAATGTCACTTGCCCGCTGTCATTTGCGGGAGGTTTCAAAGGTGGCCACTGGTCAAGTCCATCCCATGCCTTCAGTCATGCATCCCAGAAGGCCTGCCTCCATACTCCACACTCATGCCCCATGGCAAAGATGCGTGTGAACTCATGGAACAGAAAACCCTATGTTAGTGCAGCTGTCTGACACAAAACGATCAAAGCGGTTTGTCAACGCTACGGCCAGCCCAGGTTCTGGTCACCCATTGTGCCAAATTTGGACGGGGGAGGGCACCTTCCTCTCCTGATCACTCCATCTTTCCCCGCCCATGCGGACCTTTCACTGGGGGGCCACGGATGCCAGCTGTGATGCACATGGAAGGTGTCTTTTTTGTCACCGGGGTCTCCATTGGCCTGCTAGGGCACGGTGGCATGATCATGGCTCCCAGGGCCTCAAACTGCGGGGCTGAAGAGGTCCTCCCGCTTCAGCCCCCTAGCAGCCAGGACACTGGGGGCCACCACGACAGACCCGATTTTGAGGACTTTTTGCCAAGACGAGGTCTGTCAATGTCAACCAGGCTCTTCTTCAGACACTGAGCTCAGCAGCCTCCTGCCTCAGCGTCCCAGGGCATGGGGTTGATGTCTGTGAGCCACAGTGCATGGCCTGGAATTGCACATTCTGTTTGTGGGGGCAACACAAAGGAATGCCCTGGTACCATAGCCAGGACCATGGGTGCCACCATACACGACTCCAGATTTTGTGTTCTGGGGAGCGATGTGATCTCATTAGGAGGCAAAGGCTGGTCTCAAACTCCAAGGCTTCAAAGGTCCCCCGCCTCGGGCTCCCAAAGCCACAGCCCGATTGTCTGCTGATGCACCATCTTTCAGGGACTCTAGGCCCTAGACTGGACCTCCTTCCAAAATCATCTCTGTCTGTTCACGATGATTCCAACTCCATTCACAAATGGATGCTATACTTTTTTTTCCCTTTTTTTATTTTTTCTTTGATCCAGAGTCTCACTCGATTGTGCAGGTTGGAGGAAGGTGGCTTGCTTTCAGCCACTGCAGCCTTGGCCTGCTGTGCTCCCGTGAACCTTTCCCCAGCCTTAGAGGAGCTGGAACAACAGGTGCACGCTACCACGCTCAGCTCATTTGGGATGGAGTGTAAAGACAAGTCTCACTGAGGTGCCTCAGCAGGTCTTGGCACATGGGCTCGGGCCAGACACTGGCCTCAGCCTCACAAAGTCTTGGCTGGCGAGTCTGAGCTCCAGAGCATGGCCTTGATCATTCCTCAAAAATGAACTAGAAGGCCTGGCGTGTCAGCCTACGTTTGGAATCCCAGCGATCTGGGAGGCTGAGGCAGGAGAATGGCTGGAGCACAGGCCATGCAGGGAGACCCCGTTTCTGCACTTATAAAAACAGGGAGTCTGGAGTCGAGCTGTCCATCTTCCTGGCCACTCTGTATGCTGAGGCGGGAGGATTGTTAGAGCCCGCGATTTTGAAACTGGTGGTGAATGTCAGTCGTGTCCCTGGGCCCCAACCTGGGCCACAGAGCCTTACCCTGTCTCCAAAATCATCAGAATCATACACAGATTTTCAACTGTGTGTGGTGTGTTCACAGGGTGACTGTCTTTAGATCCAGGGAAAATGGGATGGGGAAGAAATGACCCCAGGTGACGGATGTGTCCCTTGCCTTTCTTGGCAGAAGGTCCTACCTGAGGCACATTTCACATCTCAGAGAGGAGAGCTGACAGGAATCTGGCCAGGGAGCCTCAGGAACTCTGGCACCAAAGTAGGAGCAGCCATGGGGGGGTTTGTGGGTGTAAGGTGCCGAGCTTGGGGGACCTTCACATGTGAGGGGGCGGGGGAGAAGGACTGAAGGCAGAGGGTTTGCAGGGGAATGGATTTCATTCCTTCCTTCTTTCCTCTTTCTTTCTACCTTCCTTAACCCCTTCCTTTCTTTCATCCCTCCTTCCCTCCTTCCTTCCTTCCTTCCTTCCTTCCTTCCTTCCTTTCTTTCTTTCTTTCTTTCTTTCTTTCTTTCTTTCTTTCTTTCTTTCTTTCTTTCTTTCTTCTTTCCTTACTAGGTTGTCAAGGCTGCGCTCAAACTGGCCAACTTGAGTCATCCTCTTGGCATGGTCTCCCAAACTCCTGTGAACACAGGCTTTCCATTTCATTGGCATCCTGGTCTTCTGCCTGGTCTTGAACTCTGGGCCAGAGGTGATCTGCTCACGAAGGTCTGCCGTCACCCAAGGATTTCTCGGTTTTGTTTGGTGTCAATGTGGGGTCTTACTCTGGTGTCCAGCATGGTCTGGAGCTCCCATATTCTGTTCATATTTCTGTCTCGGTCTCCTCAAATGCCAAGGAGACATGCATGAGTAACCCATCCGACCCTGTCCCCCTGAAAGTTTGAGAGTCACACCCTCCCTTTCCCCGAGGCGGCCCCTGTGAGAAGTGAGCATTTCCACCCTGAGGAACAAGGCTGGAGGAGGGGTGAGAGCTCTGGCAGAGACATGCCCATGAACCAGTTACTCACCCCGTGGAGGTCCCAGCTGGTTACTTCCACCACCCTCTATGGGGTCGCAGGTCATCAGAAGGGAGTGGACATCGCTATCGGACCCCGAGAGGGGTACGGAGGCTGGGCATGAAGGCTCACGTCTTTCATCCCAGTGCTCTGGAGACTGAGGCAAGAGGATGGTCTGAGCCCCAGTGTTCGAGACCAGCCTGGGCAACTTGCCCAGACCACGTCTCTACAAGAAGCCAAAAAAATGAGCTGAGCTTGGTGGTGCAAGTCTTCCATTTTGGCCACTCAGGAAGCCTGTGTGGGTGACTCGCTGGAGACTAGCCGATGGAGGCCATGGTGGCTTAGAGTGTGCCCCTATCCTCCAGCCTGGGCGACAGAGCAACATTCTGACTCAGAATAATACCAACCACCACCACAACCACAGGATGGTCTGAGGGGCTCAGCCAGGCATCCTGATTCTTCAGAGGTGCAGGTGAGTGGATGGCCTGACCTGCTGGTTTGACATCAGCCCAGGACATGGGGTGAGCCCTCATCTCGGCCATCAAAAATAAATCCAAGGATAAGCCAGGCATGGTGGTGCAGGGTTGTAGTTCCAGCCACTTGGTGGGCCAAGATGGGAGGATCACCTGAGCAGGGTAGTTGGAGTCCACAGTATCCGTGAGTGTGCTCCTTCACTAAGGCCTGGGCAACAGTGTGGGATTACAACTGCAAATAATAATAATCACCACCACCGCCACAACAACCACCCCTGCCACCCAGGGTGAGGAGTCACCCTCAGGGATGGGAAAGGAAAAGCAATTTTCTTCACATGCACCTGTCTTCACATGCAGTTTCAAAGTTGGTCTCCTGGCATATCCATTGCGTGGCTTCGGCCATGCATTCCAGAAGTCCTGCCTCCAACATCCACACCTGTGCCCCACAGCAAAGACACGTGTGAGCTCAAGGAACAGACTGCCCTGAGTTATGGTGGCCATTGGTTATGGAGAGATCAAGGAGTCTGGCAATGCTGTGACCAGCCCACCTGGTCACCTGGTCTGCCTCCTTCGAGTTGGGGGAAGAACCTTTCCTCTCCTGATTACTCCATCATCCCACAGCCACATGGACCTTTCCCTGGGAAGTTGTGGACGCCCATCATGACACACATTGGAGGTGTCTTTTTTGTTGTCAGAGTCTCTGATGGCTGGGCTGGGGCATGGCAGCATGATCCTGGCTTCTGGGGCCTTGACCTGTGGGGCTGAGGCGGTCCTTCCACTTCAGCCCCTGAACAACCTTGACTCTGGAGGCCACCACACCTGACTTGATTTTGGGGCCCTCTCACCGAGACAAGGTTTGTCCACATTGCCTTGGCTGGTCTCTGACCCAGGGGACACAGGCAGCCTCCTACCTCAGCCTCTCAGGGTCTGGGACTGATGGCGGTGAGCCATGGTGTCAGGCCTGAACTCGCACATGCTTTCAGTGGGGCGACACACAGTCACGCCCCAGGACATAGGCCACCACATCCCATGTAGCCAGGATGTGTGTGCCACCACATGTGACTCAGTGCTTGTGTTCCAGGGAGAAATGAGGTCTAACTAATTGTCCCAGTCTGGTCTTGAACTCCCAGGCTGCAGCAGTCTCCCACCTCAGCCTCCCAAAACCACAGCCCAATTTTCTGCTGATCCACCATCTTTCGGGATTTCTAGGTGCAAGGCTGGGCCCTCCTTCACAAATGACCTCTGTTCACAATGATCCCAACTCCATACACAAATGGATGCTTTTATTTTTTTTTTCCTTTTTTTCTTTGAGTCGGAGTCTCACTCCTTTTCCCGGGCATTATGGTGGTGGCTTGCTCCTGGCCACCACAACCTCGGCCTGCCAGACTCTGGCAAGCTTTTTTTTGGCCTTCTGAGGAGCTGGAACAACTGGCGCAATCCACCACACACAGTTCATTTGGGATGGAGGCTAGAGACGAGGTCTTGCCAAGTTGGCTGGGCAGTTCTCACCCATGGGTTTGTGCTGGTCACTGGTCTGGCCTCCCAAACTGCTGGGATGATGAAGCTGAGCCCCCGAGCCTGGTCTTGATCCTCAAAGAAGACCTGGCATGGCAGCCCATGCCTGGAATCCCAGCACTCTGTAAAGCCGAGGTGGGAGGATGGCTGGAGCCCAGGATCCCAAGGCCAGCATGTAGACCCTGCCTCCACATCCATCTAAAGAGCATCTAGGAACAAGTGTCCCATCATCCCAGACACTCCGGAGGCTGAGATGGGAGGATCACTGGAGCCCGTGAATTTGAACCTGACAATGAAACATGGTCATGACCATGGGCACCATGGTGGGCCACAGACTAAGACCCTATCTCCAAAATCATCAGAATCATATGCAGATTCTAAACTGCATGTGGTGTGTTCACAGGGCGACTGGCTTTAGATCAGAAATAATGGGATTGTGGAGGAAGAAATGTCCCCAGGTGAGGGATTTATCCCTGCCCTTTCTTGGCAGAAGGTCCTCATTGCCAAGTCAGAGGGTCGACCTGCTGGGGCACATTTCTAAACTCGGATAGGATAGCTGTCAGGAACCCAGCCAGGGAGCTTGAGAACTCCCACACCAAAGTGTGGACAGCCACTGGAGGTTGGATTAGGGCTGTAAGGTGCAGAGCTTGGGGGACCCTCACATGCGGGCTTGGGGGGGGAAGGAATGAGGGCAGAAGGCCTGCAGGAGAATTGATTTATTTCTTGCTTGCTTGCTTCTTTTCTTTCTTTCTTACGTTCTTTCTTTCTTTCTATCTTTTCTTTCCTCCCTAGGTTGCTCAGGTTGCTCTCAAATTGCACAACTAGGGCCATCCTCTCAGCCTGGACCTACCAAACAGCTGCAATCACAGACTTTCCATTTGGTTGATCCCTGGTGTTCCTGCCTGGTCTTAAACTCTGTCCTGGAGGATATCTTCCCACTGAGGCCTGCACTCACCCAAGGTTTTCTAGCTTTTGATTGGGTTTGAGGTGGGGTCTTGCTATGGTGTCCAGCCTGGTCTTGTGCTCCCAGATGCCAGCCATTTTCCTGTTTTGGCCTCCCCGAGTGGCAAGGAGATGGCCGTGAATGGCCCAGCTCTCTCTGCCTTCCCGAATGTTTGAGAGTTTCGTCCTCCCTTTCCCCAAGGTGGCCTCTCAGAGGAGAGTGGGTCCACCCTTGGGAATTGAGGTGGGAGGAGGGGTGGGCACCCCGGTGGAGAAACACCCATGAGCCAGCCACATCCCCTGCAGAGGGCTCAGCTGGCAATGCCAGCTGCCCTTTCCGGGGTCCCAGGTCATCAAAAGGGAGTGGGCTTCATAGTGGGACCCTGAGAGGTGTGTGGAGGCTGGCATGGGGGCTGATACCAGTCATCCCGGCCTTTTGGAAGGATGGGGCAAGAGGATGGCCTGAGCCCCCATATTCAAAACTAGCCCAAGCAACATGGTGAGACCTCATTTCTACAAGAAGCCAAAAAAATGAGCACACCTGCATGGTGATGCAAACCGGTCCTTCTGGTCACTCTGGAGGCCGTAGTGAAAGGATCATCAGAGCCCAGTCAGTTGAGGCTATGGTGTACAAGGGTGGCCCCCTGCACTCCAGCCTGGGCGAAGAGCAGGACTCCAACTCAGAATAATAATACCTACCACCACCACCACCACAACCACAGGCCAGTCTGAGGGCCTCAGCCTGGCATCGCAACACTTCAGAGGCCCAGGAGAGTGGATGGCCCGAGCCTGCATGTTCAACACCAGCCCGAGGCACAGGGTGAGACCTAATCTCGTTCATCAAAAATGAATCTAAGATTAGCCGGGCATGGTGGCTCAGGCCTGTTGTTCCAACCACGTGGGGGGCGGAGGTGGGAGGATCATCTAAGCCTGGCAGGTGGAGTACATGGTGGTCATGAGCATGACCTTGAACTCTGGCCTGGGTGACAGAGCAGAATTCTGACAACAAATAATAATAATCACCACCATGGCCACCATCACCACCCCTGCCATCCAACATGAGAAGACACTCAGTGATGGGAGAGCAAGAGGCAGTTTCCAGACTGTCATTTACACGAGGCTTCAAAGGTGGCCACCAACACATTCGGCCTTTACCTTTGGCCATGGGCACCAAAAGGCCTGCCTCCACTCCTCACACTCATGACCCATGGCAAAGATACATATGAGCTCACAGAACAGAAGGCCATGTGTTAAGGCAGCTGTGGGCAGAGTGATCAAGATGGTCTAACAACATCACAGCCAGCGCATGTTTCAGTTGCCTGGTCTGCAACCTTCGGGTGGGGGAAAGGCCTCTTCATCTCCTGATCACTCATTCGTCACCCACCCACGCAGAACTTTAACTAGGGAGCTGAGGTCACCCATCGTGATGCAAGTGGGAGGTGTCTTTTGTGTCATCAAAGTCTCCATCAGCTGGGCTGGTGTGCGGCGACAGGATCGTGGCTTTGGGACCTTGACTCTGAGCTTAGTTGTTCCTCTTGCCTCGGCCCCTGAGCAGCCAGAACTACTGAGTATACCACTCCTGACTTTTTTTGGGGGATCTCTCACCCAGATGAGGTCTTCCCACATCTTCTGGGCTGGTCTCTGAACCCTGGGATCAAGCAACCTCCCACCTTGGCCTCCAAGGGAACGACGATGACAGCCGTGAGCCATGGTGACCGGCCTGGACTTGCACATGCTGTCGGATGGGGTGACAATAAGGCATGCCCTGGGATGGAGGTCACCACATCCCTTGTACCTGGGACCCTGTGCGCCACCAAAGGCGACCCGAATGTTTGTGTTCAGGTGAATGATGAGGTCTCGCTACGTGACCCAGGCTGGTCTCAAGCTCCCGGGCTCCAGCGGTCCCCCAACTCAGCCTCCCAAAGTCACAGACTGATTGTCTGCTGATCCACTGTCTTTTGGGAACTCTACACCCAAGACTTTGGCCTCCTTCCCCAATGATCTCTGTCTATACGATGATCCCAACTTGATATACAAATGGATGCTCTTCTTTTATTTCCTTTGATACTTTTTTGAGTTGGACTTGGATGCAGGGCTCTGGTGATAATTCCCCACTGGGCTTCTGAGGAGCTGGAACGACAAGTGTGTGCCACCTTGCCAGGCTCATTTGTGATGGAGGGTAGAGACGAGGTCTTGCTGAGATGCTCAGGTGTGTCTTGGACATGTGGGCTCAGACCAGCCACTGGCCTCAGCCTCCCAAAGTACTGGGATGATTAGGTTGAGCCCCCAAGCCCAGCCTCGATGCTTCCTCAAAAACGAACCAAAAGGCTGGGCGTGGCGGCCCATGCCTGGAATCCTAGCACTCTGAGAGGCAGAATCGGGAGTATGGCTGTAGCCCATATGCTCAATGCTAACCTGGGCCTCGCAGGGAGACCCTGTCTCTGCACCCAACCAAACAGGGGTTCTGGGGACATGGTGCCTGTCATCCCAGCCACTCCAGAGGATGAAGAAGGAAGATTACCAGATCTCGCGATTTTGAGGCTAGCAGTGAACAATGGTCGTGTCCCCGGGCCCCAGTATGGGCCACAAAACCAGACCCTGTCTGCAAAAGCATCAAAATCATACACAGATTCTCAACTGCACATGGTGTGTTCAAAGGGTGACTGACATTAGAGCCAGAAAAAATGGGACTTGGGGGAAAGAAATCTCCCCGGGTGAGGGATGTGTCCCTGGTTTTTCTTGACTTAATGTCCTCATTGCCGAATCAGAGGACTGGCCTGCCTGGGGCACATTTCTCAGCGCGGAGAGGAGAGTTGGCAGGAATCCAGCCAGAGAGTCTCTGGAACTCCTGCACTGAAGCAGGGACAACCATTGGGGGAGGTTGGGGCTATAAGGTGCTGAGATTGGGGGACTCTCATATGTGGGGGCTGGGGGGGAAGGACTGAGGGTGGAAGCTTTTCAGATGAAAGGATTTCTTTGTTGACTACATTTTCTTTAAGTCTTTCTTTCTTTTTTTCTTTCTTTCCTTTTTCCTGTTCTGTCTTAATCTTTCTTTCTTTCTTTCTTTCTTTCTTTCTTTCTTTCTCTCTTTCTTTCCTTCCTTCTTTCTTTCTTTCTTTCTTTCTTTCTTTCTTTCAAATCACCCAACTCAGGACATCCTATTGGTCTTGGTCTCCCAAACTGCTGCAAACACAGGCTTTATATTTGGTGGACTTCCTGGTCTTCCCACCTCATCTTGAACTCTGGGCTGGAGACAATCCTCCCCCTGAGGCCTGCCATCACCCTAGGTTTTCTGGAATTTACTTGGGGTTGTGGTGGGGGCATTCTATGATGTCCAGCCTGGTCTCGAGATCCCAGGCTCCGGCCTACTACCCGTCTCAGGCTCCCTGAGTGATGAGGAGACAGGCGTGAGTTGCCAGGCAGTCTCTGCTTCCCGGTTTGAGAATCATGCCCTCCCTTTCTGGAGGAGGTCCTTGGGAGGGGCGAGTGGGTCCAACCTGGGGAATGAGGTGAGCAGAGGGGAGGCACCCCAGCAGAGACACACCCCTGCCTCAGGTTCTCCCCCAGGGGAGGGCTTGACGGGTGACTGCGGCCACACTCTCCAGGGTCCCAGGTCATTGGAAGGGACCAGTCCTCGTGGTGGGTCCCGAGAGTGGTGTGTAGGCCAGACGCAGGGTCTCAGGCCTGTCATCCTGGCATTCTGGGCGACTAGGGCAAGAGGATGGACTTAGCCCCAGGTTGGAGACCAGCCCGGGCACCTAGGTGAGACCTCGTCTCTGCAAAAAGTCAAAAAAATGATCCAAGCATGGTGGCACATGCCTGTCATTCCAGCCACTCAGGTGGTTGCAGGGAGAGAATCGCCAGAGCCCTGCTAGTGGAGGATGCAGTGACCGAGAGTGGGCTTCTGTGCTCCAGTTTTGGTGACAGAGCAGGACTCCAACTTAGAATAATACCAACCACCACCACCACCAAAACCACAGGCCAGACTCAGGGGCTCAGCCTGGAATCCCAGCCCTACAGAGGTCAAGCATGTTGATGGCCTGAGCCTGTGGGTTCAACACCAACCTGGGACATGGGTGAAATGTCATCTCAGCCATCAAAAATAAATTCAAAGATTAGCCGGTCATGGTAGTGCAGGTCTGTGGTTCCAGACATTGGGTAGGCCGAGGTGCGAAGTTCACCTAAGTCCAGCAGGTGGAGTCTGCAGTGACTGTTTGCATGCCCCTGCACTTTGGCCTGAGGGACAGAGCGGGATTCTGACTCCAAATAATAATAACCACCACCACTACTGCCACCTAGTGTGAGGAGTCACCCTCAGGGATGGGAGAGGAAAAGGCACTTTTGGGCCTGTCGTTCATGAGAGGTTTCAAAGGGGGACACCAAGAATGGCCACCCCATGCTTTCAGCCATGCGCCCCAGATGGCCTACCTCCACACTCCACACTCATGCCCCACAGCAAAGACACATGTGAGCTCACAGAACAGACGGCCTGGAGTTAGGGCGGCCGTCAGGCACAGAGCAATCAAAGTGGTCCGGCAACACAGCGACCAGCCCAGATTCTGGTCGCCCTGTTTGCCACCTTTGGGTGGGGGGTGGGCCCCTTCCTCTCCCGATCACTCCATCTGCCCTCCACCCATGTAGATCTTTCCATGGGGAGCTGGGGACACCCATCGTGATGCATGTGGGAGGCATCTTTTTTTTCACTAGAATCTCCCTCTTCCTGGCTGGGGCACTGTGGGGGCCCGCCCCACAAGGATCGTGAGATGTCCTGAAGGAGAGACGGATAGGCGATGGACAAAGATAATATACACGGACACCTGCTTCTTGAACAGATGACAATTTAATGTTAGTTAACACAGAGCTTTTATACCATTCGTGAAGGGGCAAGACAAAGAAAATTCCTTCATGTACATATCTTTTAAAAGTTACCATCTAGTGGTCTTAGTAGCAAACAAACCAAGATTCCCATAGGCATAGTAGCAAACAAACCAAGATTCTCATAGGCATTTAGACAACAAGTCTTATTCATAAAGCCAACAATGATACTTTCAGTCCAATGTCCCAAATTACAGTCCTTGAAATGTTTCAAGAAAGTTTCTTTAAGTGTATATTTCTTTATGTGTCAGGGTTTTTCCCATCTTAGGCTTTTATGTTCTTCAGAGTCCCATGATCGCCTCCCTTGTCCAGATGTCCTCGTTACTTTTCTCTTATCTTGCAGTGCTTGTTTCTAAAAAGAACTCAAAAGAAGCTTTTAGTAATGTTTCCCAGGCCCCTCAAGCTTGCTTTCTATTTTAGCTGATCTGTCATAAAAGTGTCTGATTATTACATTATGAGTTGAGTGAAAACCCACTTTATAAATGCTAACTTAGAGTTTTAAATATTGAATTAAGTAAAAACCTTAACATCAATCTTTATCCTAAGTCAGTGAAAAGTGTTATAAATCACCTACATAACTCCTAGATAAGTGTTAGAACTTATAATGAATTTATGATGAACTTACTATAAACTTGTGCTTCTAAAAAACCTTATGTTTAAACACTAAAATGCATAATTCTGAATGAAATGAGTGAATATACTTATATCATTTATTACTTAAGCAATATCTAGTAACTTATAACCAAGTGAAAGAAAGTATTCTTGATGTGCTTCAGAGTTTAACCCTTGCATATGTTAGAAAAGGCCAAACAGCATAGTGGGAAATGGAAAAATGAACCATGACATTCCAG
>NW_007261271.1:0-5005 GCF_000164805.1 Carlito syrichta
TGGGAGAGAGACATTATCACTCAAATGAACATGCTTTTATACAACCCTAATAAAGTTTCAGCACAAATGACACAAATGGGCTATGATCCATGTAAGGGACTTGGTAAAGACAGATAAAAAATACAGAAACCTGTCCAAGTTAATGAAAAGACAAACTGAGCTGGCATTGGCTATTCAAATTTATCCTAGGGGCCATTGTTTCTAAAACTACTACCCTATTACCTAAAAAGATGACAAACCGGTTTGGCTGGAGCAATGGCCCATGCCCTCGGAAAAACTTAAAGCAACTACAAAACGAGTTCAGCAAGAATTAGAGGCTGGTCATATAGAGTCTTCTACCAGCTCTTAAACACTCCTATTTTTGTCATTAAAAACAAATCTGGTAAATGGAGACTTTTACAGGATTTAAGAGCATTAATGCTACTATGGAAGACATGGGAGCATTGCAGCCTGGATTGCCATCCCCAGCCACTATACGTGTTAACTTTAATATTATAGTCATTAATTTACAGGATTGTTTCTTGACTATACCTTGAAACCCAGAGGACTGTAAACGATTCACATTCAGTTTACCCTCCAAGAGTTTAAACAACCTTTTTAAAGATTTCAGTGGAAAGTTCTGCCACAAGGAATAAAGAACAGCCCCACCTCGTGTCAAAAGTATGTGGATGCTGCCTTGCAAGCAATTAGAAGTCAATATCCTAATCTCTCTTCAATCCATTATATGGATGATATTTTGCTGGCTCATGAGAATCATGCCCTTTTACATAATATTCTCTTTTTTTCTGAGTTGGAGTCTTACTCTGTTGCCCAGACTGGAGTGCAGCGGCTGCTCCCAGCCACTGCAGCCTCGACCTGCTGGGCTCCGGCAATCCCTCTGCCTCAGTCTTCCTAGTACCTGGAATTACAGGCATGTGCTACCATGCCCGGCTGACTTTTTGATTTATTGTAGAGATGAGGTCTCACTGCCCAGGTAGGTCTCGAACCCGTGGGCTCAGGTAATCCACTCACCTCAGCCTCCCCAAAGGTGTGGGATTACAGGCTGAGCCACTGAGCCTGGCTCATAATAATCTTAATAAAACTGTGACTGCTTTAACTGATTGTGGTTTAAAAATTCTCCCCCCCCAAAATTCAAACTAGTCCTCCTTTCACATATCTTGGCCGTGTATGACATACACAAACAGTAAGTCACCAGCCTTTACAATTATGAAAACATCACTTGGTGACATTAAATTATTTCCAAAATTTTTTGGGAAATATTAATGGATTAGACCTTATCTAAATATTACCACGGCATACTTAAAACCATTGTTCAATATTTTGCTGGGGGAATCTTCTCCCAATTCTAAGAGAATTCTAACATCAGAAGCCAAGGAAGCCTTGTGCCATGTGGAAATGGCTATTAAGTGTCAAAAGGTTAAAAGAGTATGTTACCATCTGCCTTGGGATTTAATTACTCTGGCCACTCTCCATACTCCCACTAGATGTCTGTGGTAAGAAGGACCGTTGCAATGGCTCCATCCACTGGTGTAATCTAAGAAAATATTGGCTTCTTATCCTTACTTAGTAGCGTTACTTATAAACAAAGGGAGGCATAGAAGTGTTAAATTATTTGCACATGATGTGCACAATATAATTGTTCCTTATAAATTTCAATTTCAAACTTTGTTTCAAACTAGTGACGATTGGCAAGTGGTTCTAACTGATTATAGGGGACAAATTTTGTTTCATTTACCTAAAATTCCATTGTTACACTTTGTAAAGCAAAACCCTATAGTCTTTCCTTGCAATTTTTCCTCTACTCCCCTCGAGGGGGAGCCTTGGTCTTTACTGACGGCTCATCTAACGGGAAAGCAATAACAATCATTAATAACGAGTCTCATATTTTAGAAACCTCAGAAACTTCAGCACAAAAAATAGATTTAACTGCAGTTTTATATGCTTTCATGTCCCTGAAAGATTCTAAATTTAATTTATATACTGATTCTTGCTATGTTAAAGGACTGTATCCTCATATTGAAACAGCTACTATTCCTATTAACAAAACTAGAATATTGGAAGTGTTAACTCAATTACAACAACTAATTAGTGACAGGAAGAAACAGTTATTTGTGGGCCATATTAGATCTAATTCTGGCCTTCCTGGTCATTTACAACAAGGCAATCAATTGGCTGATAGTATAACCAGATCCACCATATGTGGTCTATAAAACTGAAGAAGTACTTCAAGCTGAACTTTCTTATAAAATTCATCATCAAAATGCTACTGCCTTACATCACCAGTTTCATCTACCTAGAAAAACAGCCAGACAAATTGTTAAAAAATTTCCAGCTTGTCTTACTTTGGCTAATGCTGCTCCAACAGGAGTAAATCCTAGAGAACTTAAGCCTAATGTTTTGTGGCAAATGGATGTGACGCACTTTCCCAGTTTTGGAAAACTATCTTATTTACATGTCAATGTGGATACATTTTCTCATGTTATTTTAGCCTCAACAAAAACTGAAAAAGTCTTCAAGGACGTGGTACAACATTTATTATTTTGTTTTTCACAGCTAGGTACACCAAAACAACTGAAAACTGATAACAGTCCTGCATATACATCTAAATATTTTCAAGTTTTGGTCCTAATTTAATATTTCTCATTCCTCAAAAATTCCTTATACTCCACAAGGTCAAGCCATAGTTGAAAGAGCCCATCAAACATTAAAAAATCAACTTGTTAAATTACAAAAGGAAGGCTTAATTATAGCTCTCACCACCAATTTTAAATCATGCTTTATTTGTTATAAATCATTTAAATTTGGATTCTTCAGGCAATTCAGCTAAGACTAGACATTGGAACTCAGATGACAGGGTTAAACGTATAGTAAAATGAAAAGATCTCCTTACAGGCCAATGGATAGGGCCTGATATAATGATAAGCAGTGGGAGAGGACATGCTTACATATTTCCACAGGACGAATCTACTCCTATTTGGATGCCTGATCGATTTATTCGACATGCCTCCATTGATCCGGTGACCAAGATGAATGGCACAGATACTGCTGATTCAGAGAAACAATAGATGAAAAGGCATGTCTAGTGATCAATGGGAAGAGGAGCTTGCTTCACTCTTCTGGGAAAAACCTACCACCAGATGAATCTTCAACTCTACATCAACCAGAGGAAGGAGAAACATTGAATTGTCAGATGATAAATCTTTCCCTTTGAGATAAAAATTTCCCTCCTCCCAGAGTGCTGCGGGTGATGCGACAAGCAGCCAGGCACAATATTTTCAGCATTTGCCACTCACAACTACCAATATGGAAACAGATAGAATATCTGGCTAAAGAAGCAGGAGACATGGTAACATCTCAACATGTTCCTATTAGTCCAGTAAACTTTTTTCTAACCATGGTTGCCTTGGTTATGACTCAGACTAATCCGGCCCATGCTTTGACAGCTGTTAATAAAACCTATTGTGCCTACATGCCTAATCCTCCAACATTTCAGTCGATTACTTGGGTTAATGAGGTCATTAATGCTTTTACTGATTCCCCCCAGTTGATGGGGGGACCTGGCTTATTTTATGCACAAACAAAACATGTTATTAATAATAACTTTCCTTATGAAGGACATTCTTGTTCACCTCCCATTTGTTTTTATCACAATTCTGCTTTCAATAATTATAGAGCTTTTTGTTTAATGTCTACTTTAAGGATTTTAACCACTGATAGTCCAACCCAGAGCAATAATAAAAAAAGTTGGTGGATTAAAATGCTGATGCCTGAAGGAGTTGATCCCAGTTTAGCCACAAGAACTTTTCCACCCTCTAGTACCCATCTGCTCTCCTAATAAAACAACAAAAACGATTGGTTACTCATCCAGCAAAACACTGGATATCCAAATTGAAGAGAGTGGGTTTATGGATCTAAAGTGGACTATTACATACCTGGTGAAAAACTATATATCAGTGACTGGGGTCTCAATTTACGACCCTATACTGTAAACCCACACATATATGATGACCCTGCTAGGGGACATATTAATGAATGGGTACCACCGATATTAACAACTACTATTGGGAATAAATAAATTGTTCAACCTTACTTATGGAGGGCCCTTTCTGCCCTAAAACCCATTGCTTTAGTCCAACCACGTAGGGGATTTCATACCTGCAAAATAAGAGCTTGCTTACAATCCTGTAATGTTTTTCTTGTATGGAATGAATATCAAACTGTTAAAATTAACTATTACAATAATATTTATAAGATGTCTTGTGCACAATGTATTTTAACTAACTGTTTAACTGATGCCTTTTATGAAGGTTTTGTAATCTTAAAACAGCCTCCTTATTTAATGGTTCAAATACAACTGTCATCTCGCTGGTATGATGAACATGATTTACAAACATTATATGAGGTTAATACTCTTCTAAAAAAAGACTAAAATGTTTTTACCCACTTTGATCTTGAAAATTGCAGCCCTAATAACTGTTGCTACTTTGATAACAGTTTCGGCTGTGACTTTAGCTAAGGAGGATCACACAACTACCTTAGCTGATCAGTTATCTAAAAATATTTCTATAGCCTTAGCTACGCAAGAGATTATTGATCACAAGCTAGAAAACAAAGTTATTGCCTTGAAAAAAGCAGTTCTAGCTATAAGACAAAAACTTGTGACTTTAAAGATTAAATTGGCTCCTCAATGTTACTCGGAGTTTAAATAGATTTACCTCACTCTTTTAAAGATAAATATATCTGTCTACACATGACACAAAATTTAAAAAATTATATTCTTAAAATTTAAAATCATTCATACTTAAATAAAAATTACATTTAAAAATTCAAGATATGACAGTTGCTAAAAAACAATTCTGGTCTACCAAATTGACCCATTCTATATTTAATAATTTTTCTTAATTTATTGATCAAAAATTATTGATGTCTATATTCATTAATGTGAAAATTTGTAAAACAGTGATTCTTTTGTTACTGTGTTTACTTCCAATCATCTTCAAAGTGT
>NW_007261272.1:0-8595 GCF_000164805.1 Carlito syrichta
CTCGCCTTGACTTCCCAGAGCACCAGGATGACAAGCGTGAGCCCCCGCAACCATCCTCCACACCCCTCTTGAGATGCCACCCTGAGGCCCAGTCCCTTCTGATGACCTGGACCCCAAAGAGGGTGGACAGAGTCGCTTGCCTAGCCCTCCCTGGGGGGAGCACCTGGCACAGGGCTGTCTCTGCCATGGTGACCACCCCTCCAATTGCCACGTTCCCCAGGGTGAACCTGTCCACTCCTCCCAGGGTCCGAATCGAGGAAAGGGAGTGTGTGACTCTCAAAACGTTGGGAGGCGGGATGGCCAGGCTACTCACGTGTGTCTCTGGGCACTCAGGGAGGCCGAGACAGAAAGATGGCTGTATCCCAGGAGTTCGAGACCAGCCTGGAAAACATAATAAGCCCCCACCTCATCCCAAAGCAAAACCCAGGAAACCTTGGATGAGGGCAGTCCTCACCTGGAGGATCTCCTCCGGCCCAGAGTTCAAGACCAAGCAGGAAGACTGGGATTTTGACCTAATGGAAAGCCTGTACTTGCAGCAGTTTGTGAGACCCAGGCTCAGATTATGGCCCAAGTTGGGAGGTTTGAGAGCAGTCTGAGTAACCTAATGAGAAAAGAAATGAAAGAAAGAAAGAAAGAAAGAAAGAAAGAAAGAAAGAAAGAAAGAAAGAAAGTAAGGAATGAAGGAAGAAATCCATTCTCCCACAATCCTTCTGTCCTCAGTCCTTCTCCCCCACAATCCCCACATGTGAGGGTCCCCCAAGCTCGGCACCTTTCAACTCAACTCCCCCAATGACTGCCCCTGCTTTGGTGTGGGAGTACCTGAGGGTCCCTGGCCGGGTTCCTGTCAGCTCTTCTCTTTGAAGTGAGAAATGTGCCCCAGGCAGTCTGGTCCCCAGATTCGGCAACAAGGACCTTCCACAAAGAAATGCCAGAGACACATCTCTCACCTGGGGAAATATATTCACCCCCAGACCCATTTTCTGTGGCTCTAAATCCTGTCACCATTTGAATACACCAGATGCAGTTGAGAATCTGTTTATGATTCTGATGTTTTTTGTAGACAGGGTCTGGCTATGTAGCCACTGCTGGGGGCTGGGGACACAAACGTCATTCTCCACGAGCTTTGTAATTGTGGGTTCCGGCGATTCTCCCTCATCACCTCCAGAGTGGCCAGAATGATGGGCACCATGACCCCAGACCACCTATTTGGTTGGGTGCAGAGACAGGGTCTCCCTGCGTGGCCCTGGGTGGCCTTGAACTCCTGGTCTCCAACCATCTTCCTGCCTCAGGCTTCCAGAGCCCTGGGAATCCAGGCATGCGTCTCTGCCTCCACATTCTGGTTCATTTTCATGAAGGATCAAACACGTGCTTGGGAGCTCAACCTCATCATCACAGCGAATTGGTGGCCAAGGCCAGTGGCTGGTGCAGACCTGTGTGTCCAAGATGCACCTGAGCAACATGATGAGAACTCATCTCTACCCACCATCCCAAATGAGCGGGGAATGGTGGTGCACCTCCGTCATTCCTGCTCCTTGGAAGTCCGGGAAAGAAAACTCACCAGAACCCCACGGGCTGATGTTACAGTGCCAGGAATGAGCCGTTGCTTTCCAGCCTGAGAGACTGAGTGAGACTCTGACTCAAAAACAAGGAAAGAAAAGAAGAGCTTCTATTTGTATATGGAGTGGAGATCATCATGAATAGACAGAGACCTTTGGGGAAGGAGGCCTCAGCCTTGGTCCTAGAGTTCCCAATGACAGTGGATCAGCAGACAATTGGGCTGTGGCTTTGGGAGGCTGAGGTGGGGGACCGCTGGATCCTGAGATTTCGAGACCAGTCTGGGCCACGTAGTGAGATGTAGTCTCTCCCTAGAATGCCAGCATTGGAGTCACGTGCGGTGGTGCCCGTGGTCCCAGCTACATGTAATGTGGTGGCTTCTATCTCAGGGCATTCCTATGCATCACTCCTGCTGAGAGAATATGCGAGTCCAGGCCGGGCACTGTTCCTCAGGGCCATCAGCCACGCACCCTGGAAGACAGAGGTGTGTGGCTGTCTGAGCGCAGGGGTCAGAAACCAGCCTGAGAGAAGTGGCCAGACCTCATCTTGGTGAGAGGTCCACAAAATCGAGTCAGGCTTGATGGCCTACAAAGTCCGGCCTGCTCAGGGGCTGAGGCAGGAGGAATGCCCGAGACACAGGTCGAGGCCCTGGGAGTCACGATTGTGGTGTCACACCCCAACCCAGCAGACGGAGACTCCAGCGGAAAAAAAGATACCTCCCATGTGCATCACGACAGGTGTCCGTGGGTACCCAGGAAAATGTCTGTATGGGTCGGAGACTATGGAGGGATCACAAGAGGGAGAGGCCCTACCCTCACCCGAAGGTGGCAGGTTTGCTGGACCACTTTGATCACTCTGTTCCTGATAGTTGCCCTAACTTGGGGCCATGTCTTCTGTGAGCTCACATGTGACATTGGCATGGGGCACGAGTGTGGAGGGTAGAGGTAGGCCTTCTGTGAAGTGTGCCCAAAGGCACAGGACAGACGTGTCCAGTGGCCACCTTTGAAACCTCCTTCAAATGACAGGTGAGAAAATGCCTTTTCTTCTCCCATCCATGGGTGTGACTCCTTGTGCTGTGTGGTAGGGGTGATGGTGGCTTTGGTGGTGGTGATTATTATTCTTTGGAGTTAGAATCCTGCTCTGTCATGCAGGCCAGAACGCAGGGGCGTGCTAACGGCTACCATGGACTCCACCTGCCATGCTCAGGCAGTCTTCCCACCTCAGTCCCCAGAGTTTCTGGAACAGCAGGCCTTCACCACCATGCCCGGCTAATATTTGGATTTAATTTTGATGGCCGAGATGAGGTCTCATGCAGTGTCCCGGCCGGGTCTGGAAACCACAGGCTCAGGCCGTCCACTTGCCTTGGCCTCCAATGGGTTGGGATGCCAGGCTGAGCCCTGGAGTCCAGCCTGTGGCTGAGGAAGTGGTGGTTCACATTATTATTCTGATTCAGAGTCCTGCTCTGTCACTCAGGCCAGAGCACAGGGGCCCACTCTCAGCCACTGTTGCCTCCACTGACTGGGCTCTGGTGATGCTCCCACCGTGGCCCTCTAAGTGGACAGAACGACAGGTGAGCACCACCATGCTATACTCATTTTGTTGGTTTCTTGTAGAGATGAGGTCTCGCCATGGTGCCAGGTTTATCTTGAAGCTAGTGGCTCAGGCTGTCTCGCCTCAACCTCGAAAAGGGCCGGTGTGACAGGCCTGATCACCTGCACCCAGCATTCACACCCTGCTCTGGGCCCCACCACAAAGCCCACTCCCTTCAGATGACATGGGATCTGGAGAAGGCAGTCTGAGTTGCCTACTGAGACTGGTTGTGTGAGCGCCCGGCACAGCGACATATCTACACTGGGGCAACCACCCCTGAGTGAGTGCCTGGCACAGGGGTGTGTCGCCCAGGGACGAAAACCCCTGCACCCACCACACTCATTCACAAGGGTGGACCTGCTTGCTTCTCCCAAGTGATGCCTTGAGTGATTCTCAAACTATGGGGGTGGCAGGGCTGGCCTGGTGACTCATGTCTGTCTCCTCAGCACTTCAGGAGGACGAGGCGGGAAGATGGCTGGGGCCCGGTAGCTGAGATCAGGCTCTACACCATAGCATGCCCCCACCTTGGCCACAAGCAAAACCTAGAATACCTTGCATGAGGGCAGGCCTCGGCAGGAGGATCACCTCAGGCACAGAGTTCAAGACCAGGCAGGAAGATCAGGATGTCAAGCAAATGAAAAGCCTGTGTTCACAGCAGTTTTGGAGGTCAATACCGAGAGGAAGGATTGAGTTGGGCGATTTGAGAGGAGCCAGGGCTACCTAGTGAGGAAACAGAGTGAGAAGAAATGAAAAAAAGAAAGAGAGAGAGAGAGTGAGAGAGAGAGAGAAAGAAAGAAAGAAAGAAAGAAAGAAAGAAAGAAAGAAAGAAAGAAAGAAAGAAAGAAATTGTGAGTCAACAAAGAAATCCATTCGCTTTCAAACCTTCTGCCCTCAGTCTTTTCCCCCCCATCTCCCCCACATATGAGGGTCCCACAAGCTCAACTTCTTTAAGCCCAACCCAGCCCAATAGCTGTCACCGCTTTGGTGCAGGAGTCCCAGAGGCTCCCTGGCCGAGTTCCTCAAGCTCTCCTCTGTAAGGTGAGAAATGTGTCCCAGGTATTCTTGCCCTCTTACTCAGCAACAAGGACTTTCTGCCAAGAAATGACAGGGACACATCCCTTACCTGGTGATATTTCTTTCCCCCAAGTTCCATTATTTGTCTCTAAAGCCAGTCGCCCTTTGAACACACTACATGCAGTTAGGAATCTGTGTATGATTCTGTTGATTTTTGGAGATATTATCCGGTTTTTGTGGTTCAGGCAGGGGCCCGCGGACATGGCCGTCATTCACCACCAGCCTCAAAATCACGGGCTCTGACAACCCTCCCACCTCAGACCCTGAAGTGTCCAGGACGATAGGCACCATGACCCCAGACCCCCTGTTTGGATGGGTGCAGAAATGAGTTATCCCTGCATGGGCCAGGCTGGCCTTGAGCTCCTGGGCTACAGTCATTCTCCTGATTCGGCCTCCCAGAGCACTGGGATTCCAGGTGTGGGCTGCCATGCCTGGCCTTCTGGTTTGTTTTTGGCAAAGGATCAAGGCCGGACTCAGGGTCTCAACCTCATCATCCCAGTGCTTTGGAAGACCGAGGCCAGCTGCCAGCCAGAGCCCACGGGTCCAAGACGCACCTGGGTATCTCGGTGAGAACTCAACTCTACCCTCCATTACAAATGAGCTGGGCGTGTTGGTGTGTGCCTGTTGTTCCAGCTTCTCAGAATGTCTGTGGGGTATGGTTCGCTAGAGGTTGGCAGGTCGATGTTGCATTGGCCGGGTCTGAGCCACTGCCCTGTAGCCTGAGCAAAAGAGTTAGATTCTGACTCAAAAAATAATAAAATAAAATGAAAGAAAAGAAAAGCATCCATTTGTGTATGGAGTTGGCTTCATCGTGAACAGAGAGATCATTGGAGAAAGAGGCATCAGCCTTAGGACGAGAGTTACCAAAAGATTGTGTATCAGCAGAAAATCAGGCTGTCCAAGATGGGGAAACACTTGAGCCCAGGAGTTCAAGACCAGCCTCGATCACGTAGCAAGACCTAACGCTCCCCAGAATGCAAACACTTGAGTTACGCATGGTGGCACCCATGGTCCCAGCTACACAGGATTCGGTGGCCTCCAAACCAATGGTGGTCATTATTATTATTTGGTGTCGGAATCCTACTCAGTCGCCCAGGCTGGGGTGCAGGGGCATGCTCACGGCACCTGCAGACTCCAACTGATGGGCTCTGGTGATCCTCTCACATCAGCCACCCAAGTGGTGGAACCACATGGCTGAGCTGCCAAGCTCGGCTAATATTTGGGTTTATTTTTGATGGCTGAGGCGAGGTCTCATCCCATGTCCTGCGCTGGTGTTGAATCCGCAGACTTGAGCCGTCCACTTTCCTGGTTCTCAGAAGGGCCTAGATGCCAGGCTGAGCCCCTGAGACTGGCCTGTATTTGTGTTGGTGGTGGAGGTTAGTGTTATAATTATGAGTTGGAGTCCTGCTTTGTCACCCAGGCCAGAGCTCAGGGGCCATTCTTGGCCACTGTGACCTCCTCCCGCTGGACTCCAGTGATCCACCCACCTCGGACCCCAGAGTGGTCAGAACGACAGGGGTGCACCACCACACTCGGCTCATTTTTTTGGCTTCTTATAGAGAAAAGGTCACGCCAAGGTGCCTGGGTGACCCTCGAACCTGGGGGCTCAGACCATTCTCTCACCTTGGCCATCCAGAGCACTGGGATGACAGGCGTGAGCCCCTGCACCTGGCCTCCAAGCCCCAATTGGGGCACCACTGCAAGGCCCGCTCCCTTCTGATACCTGGTGCTGGAAGCCAGCCTCAGAGACCTTCACGTTGACAGGGTCCCGAAGGCCGAAGACCCCAGGTTGCAGGGCAACTGTGGGTAGCTATCGGCCCTGCTTCTTCTACTCATCTTATATTTGTTTATATCTGCAGAGTTGGAAGATACAAAAAAATAGTAGTCCATTAAAAGATCTATTAGTAGAAACAAGCAATTAGTGAAATGGAAATTTTTCTGCCGAGATATGACCCTCCACTTGACTTTCCCTGTCCCCACCCCTTTGGTGCTTGAACCTGCAACAATGATTAAAAACTGCAGTTCGCACTCTCCTACCCCTGGGTGCCTTGAGTTGAATGTGTGTCATGACTTTCGTTATCCCTGTCAGCAGACTATAGACACAAATAATAAACTTCATGAGTGGCTTCATAATAGGCTTATTAGTTTTAGTTTTTTAAGTCGGTTGCTAATTAGGAGTTTTGGAGATGTTGTTTCCTTTTGTTAATTGTGAAATGGATTATAGGTATTTTTTGCATAACGAAAAATGTGATGATACGAGTGTTGAAATAGTAGAAAAGGCTTTGTAATGGTATTTTGAAAAAATAAAATATTAGGAAATAATAAGTTAGACATTAAGTTGTTAAAAATTTAGATGGTAAGTGTCAATAATTACATAAATCACATTGTGAAAAATTACATGCTTTAAACATTCTATTAGTGGACACGTTGCAAAAAAATTTGAGGGAAGACAGGCAATATTTCATCGTAGTTAGACCAATGATTAAAAAAACCCAAATACATCTGGATTTGAAGGCCAAACTGTATGTAACTAAAAGTATAAAAAGAACTTGAAAAGAAAACTAAATCGGCATGTGTAAAACATAACAACAGAGTCAGTGTCCAAGTTTTCACCTACGCCGATGATGTTCCTATTTCAGGAAACCCTGACCTGCTGGAGCTGGACTCTGGCAAGTGGAGCCCGAACAGGGACCTGAAATGTAAGTCTTACTTTAATCAGAAAGGATAGAACCTTACCTCGGGTGCTGCAGACTTCTCTGTAGAGATAGGCAGACCTAGTAAATGGAAGCAGTTTTAGAGCCATGTTACAGTCATGGGCCAGAGTGAATCTAAATAAAGAAAATTGTTCATAAGAATTTTGATGCCTTTGCTTTCTGAAAGAGGAATGAAGGATTCCTCTACACGATTATCTCGTTTTGTACATTTTGTGAAAGCATAGTGCCCATGTTCCCTGAAGAAGGCATTGTTAATTTAGAAACATGGACAAAGATTGGGCAGAAATTGAAAGTGAATTACACTCTCCACGGTCTGAAACAAGTGTCTGTAGATACGTTTGCATTATTAAATATAATTAAAGATGTCTTTCACTCCACAACAAAAATGTTGATAAAATGCCCAAAAAGTAAAAGAGGAACCAGGTGAAAGAACTCCCTTACTAACCCCTGTTCCTTCCCAGGCAATGTTAGCACTGCCCCTGTTGATGATGATCCTCTACTCCGTAGGGATAAGGAAAACAAAAAAAGAAGCAACCTCGGAAGGCTGAGCCAGAAGGGTCACCAGAGCCCAGCAGGTCGAGGCTGTGGTGGTCGAGAGCAGCCATTGCACTCCAGTCTGGGTGACGGAGTGAGACTCCAACTTAAAAAAAAGAAAGAAGAAGAAGAAGAAGCTAGGTATCATGAAGAAAAATATCTAGATAATTTAAATTTGCCCCTTGGTGCCAAAAGACCTCCAGCAAGTGGCGCCATGGGGGAGGAATTGTGATTTGTGACCGTCTTGATTTAAGAGGAGAAAATTGTCTTTCTATACTGATTCCTGTTATATAAAAGGACTCTTTCCTCATATTAAAACAGCCACTGTTCCTGTTAATAAGACAACTATTCTTGATTTACTTATCCAATTGCAGCAACTAATAATTATTAGAAACCAACCATTTTACATAGGTCATATTAGATTTCATTCAGGATTCCCTGGACCTCAACGTCTATGTAATCAATTAGAAGATGACTTGACAAAATTTGTCATGTGCCCTCTCCTTGTAGATTCTTTAGTCAATCAAGCTCAGCAATCCCATAAAATTCATCACCAAGACGCTGCAGCTTTAAGGCACCAGTTTCAAATTCCAAGAGAAATGGCTAGCCAAATCATAAAAAAACTGTACATGTCCTACTTCTCAAAACTCCCTCCCCTCTGGAGATTAAATCCTAATATTTTGTGGCAAATGGATGTTACTCATCTCCAAAGTTTTGGAAAAATTGTCATTTCTTATGTGACAGTGGATACATTTTCCCGTGTAAACTTAACCTCCCCCAGAACTGGGGAAGCCTATAAAAAAGTAGTCCAACAATTATTCGTTTGTTTTTCACAGCTGGGTATTCCTAAATAATTAAAAACTGATAATGCTTCTCTTATACTTCAAAAGCTTTTCAGTCATTTTATATCCAGTTTGGCATGTCTCATTCTACAGGAATTCCGTATGATACTCAAGATCAAGCTATAGTCGAGAGAGCCCATCAAACGTTAAATAATCATATAATTATATTTCAGGAAGGGGAATTCAGATATAGTTCTCCCCATCATATCATAAATCATGCTACATTTGTAATTAATCATCTCAATTTGGACTCTAAGGACATTCAGCTATGATAAGACATTGAAATC